>NW_004949098.1:221126-265321 GCF_000317375.1 Microtus ochrogaster | reverse complement strand
CCCTCTTCTGGCCTTCAGGCATACAGACAGAATATTGTATACATAATAAATAAATAAATATTTTAAAAAAAAGATGTTAGGCAGATGTGGAGGCACATGCCTTTGATCCCAGACTTGGGGGAGGGGGTGGGGAGCAGAAGCAGGTAGATCTCTATAAGTCAAGGCCAGCCTGGTCTACCCAGGCCAAACAGAGCTACATACTGAGACCCTGTCTCAATAAACAAATAAACAAATAAAATAATAAAGTGGAGAGTGATTGAGGAAGACATCTGACATTGATCTCTGGCCTCCATACACATGTACGCGTGTGTACACACATGTTTACACATGTATGTGAACACACGAACATGCACATACACCAAATGCACACACGTGCACATGTAACGACAGTGGAACATCAGTGCCTTCAAACAGTTCCTCAGAGAAGGAAGCAAACTCTGATTTGTCTCATAGAGAGACTGAGATTTCATGTATAGAACTTACCAAATTCTGATTGGCCTAATAGAGTGGCAGGGATGCACAGGCTCCGCCCCCAGATTCTGGCTGAAAGGACTAGAATGCTCCACCCCATGGTCACCTTCTGAGCTTAGGGGACAGTCAGATTGGAAACCAATGCTTCCTGAGCAGCTGCCAGTTGGGGTGGGCATGTAGGCCTTTGACGTCTGCTGCTTTCCAGGTCAACTAGATGTGGTGATCTCTGGCTATGTGTTTTAGATGACCTGCCTATCTGATCCTCAGTTTGTGTGTCTACAAAATGGGAGGGTTTAACGTCTGCTGCAAAGGCTGTAATTGAAGGAGCGCATAAATGAAAGTATTAATGTCAGCCGGGCACACGCCTTTAATCCCAGCACTTGGGAGACAGAGGCAGGTGGATCTCTGTGAGTTTGAGACCAGCCTGGTCTAAGACCCCAAAGCTACAGAAAAACCCTGACTCAAAAAAAAAAAAAAAAAGAAGGAAAGTATTAATGTTGCAGAAAGCATAGAGAATACTCTTGCTAGAGTCTGGGGATCTGAGTGGTGGCAGCACTGAATCTGATCAATGGAATAATCTTGGCAACACGAGACCTCAAGCAACCACGGGTTTCTTCCTAAGCTCTGTCAATCTTGTACATTCATTTAGTTTGGAGTTCCTTGGGCAGGTGCTATCATATGTGTAGGTGCCTGGGGAGTCCTAGCCAGAGGGCTCATGGCAGTGGACAAGAACCAGCAGATCTGGGCTGGGTCAGGCCATTTGGTCATTTCTACTTTGAAAGGTGGCTGGCTTCAGGAGCCAAAACTGGTTCTCAGGAAAATGTGCTTTTGCATTTTAAACGAGCCCTCAAATAAATATTCTTATCTGAGTCATGTCCTTGGGAGAGTGTCTTACCAGAGCTCAAGATCTGTCAGGAATTCCTCATTTGAGATTGCTTCTGCCTAAGCCACATTATTCTGAATATTCCCAATCAGTCATTTTATTCTCTATCCTTTGAAAGAGAACTTAATTTTAGAAAGCAGTCAAAAATAATTTTGAGAGACACAAGAGAAGGTATAGTCAAGCTTGGGTAAGACATTCATTTTTCTTAAGTACAGATATCACTTGTGACATTCATGTGTCCTACTACCCATCAGACTCCAGTGCCCAACACACAGCCACTTGACATATCCTTGTTGAATGGCAAACACAGTCCAACTCTACAGGGACCCACAGAATGGCTCCAAGGAACTCTGAAAAGACTTTTGGGCAACAGCAGTCTCTTTGGGACTAATAAATCCTAGTTAATATGCTAGCTAGAAATTTGCTATTTCTACACATATGATCAAGGAGAAAACTATAGCAATTCTTTACCCATTAGTGAGGCTAAGCCTGGGTTATCTCCAAAGGCACACACTAATCACTGACACTGGACAAAAGCAGACATTCTGGGATGGATTATTCATGTTGACAGTCCACAGCACATCTTGGAATCCCTAGTAAAGATGGGCCTAAGCAGCCCCTTCTCGTAGGACAGCTGCAGGACACCAGCCCCTTCTCGCAGGACGGCTGCAGGACACCAGCCCCTTCTCGCAGGACGGCTGCAGGACACCAGCCCCTTCTCGCAGGACGGCTGCAGGACACCAGCCCCTTCTTGTAGGACGGCTGCAGGACACCAGCCCTTCTTGCAGGACGGCTGCAGGACACCAGCATTATCCCAGACTTGCGGAAGAGCCGAGGCACATGCATCCACACCTCCATGCATCTCAGGATTTGGAGTTAAACAGCTCTCCGGGTGGAGTGCACTGGCTGGCCATCAGGCCCTGGGTGGTTCTGGTTTTAAAACTCTTTTCTTAACTGGGCAGTGGTAGTGCTTGCCTTTACTCCCAGCACTCGGAGAGGTAGAAGCAAGGCAATCTCTGTGGGTTCGAGGTCAGCCAAGTCTACAAAG
Source organism: Microtus ochrogaster (assembly GCF_000317375.1). Taxonomy (NCBI): domain Eukaryota; kingdom Metazoa; phylum Chordata; class Mammalia; order Rodentia; family Cricetidae; genus Microtus; species Microtus ochrogaster. The sequence goes on along the minus strand of NW_004949098.1, from coordinate 262,919 downwards.
TGAGTTCCAGTACAGCCAGGACTGTTATGAAGAGAAACCCTGTCTCAAAAAACAAAACCAAAATTTCCTATTTTAAAGTGTTTAAAAATGTGTTTATGTTCACCACACACATGCCTGGTGTTCTCGGAGGGCAAAAGAGGTGCACTAGACCCCTGGGGTCTGCATGGGTGTGAGCCACCATATTGGTGCTGGGAACCAAATCCAAGTCCTCTGCAAGAGCAAAAGTGCTTTTAGCTGCTGAGCCATGTCTTCAACCCCACTGGGGAAAACTCCTTACGCGCTACCCCTTGGTCTTCGCTTCTTTATGTGTCTACTTACCTGGCACCCCTAAAATCTTGCACTCTGATCTGAGGAGAAACAGAGTGAGAGGGGTAGAGTCCCTGCTGGCAAACACCAGGGGAAGCAAGGGTCTACAGATGGAACAGAGTGCCTGTAGGGGCAGCAGAATCCCAGCTTGAAAAGACAAAAAAAGAAAAGGAAAAAAAAAAAAAACAACCCAGCTTAAACCCAACTTCTCCTGGCTGTGGAGCCAGTCCCTGCACATGGGTCATCTGAGGGCACACTCAGGGCACCCAGCCAGCCACTAGGCAGGAAGGAAGCTGCAGTGAATGCTGCCGGCCTCCTCGCCCAGCCCTCCACCTTCTGAGCAAGTCCAATATCCACCCCTTTGCGAGGTAGACCACGGGACCTCACGGGCTCCTTCTAGACCAAGCAGCCTGCTCTGGCCTTGGGCACAACCTGCACGGTGCTGCCTGGAGCAGCACACAAGGGTACAGCAATGGACGAGCAGCCAGGGCCCTGGTCCCTCCTTTTTGAAATCCTTGGAGCCACCTTGTAAAGTTACTTTGCCTGCAACTTTTAGACAAACAGAAGCTCAAACTAAAGAAGCAGCCGGGATTTGCACTCAGGCTCATGGTGCTCACACCCAAGGCCTCCATCTACTCCATGCCACTTCCTCATGGAAAGTCAGCATTTGAGCCTGAGATGACACAGACTTTGACGATAGTCTGAGTTTTAAGAAACTTAAAATAGAGAGGTCCAGGGACTTGCCTAAGAATACTCCCTTTGCCTGGTTTCTCGTGCCAGCTACCACCATGTACAGAGGTTCCTTGCTATGGGGTAACATTTGCTGGAGAGGCTCAGTTGTAGGCAACCTGACACCCACAGGCACTGCAAGCAGGGCTCCAGATCAGACAGGTGAGAGCACTGCATGAACACCACCCCCACGATGTACCATAGTCAGACAGGAGGTCAGATTCCGGACAGCATTGACAGATTTCTGTCTTTCTCATAGAAAAGGATTTAGGGCTGGGTTGCACTGGGTTGATGCTGCATTTCTCCGGGGTCAGGGTCCAGGCTACTCTTGTCTTCTGCAGCCCCCACTTTATAGGTTCTTCACATTCTTAAGCTGCTCCGCAGGGTCAGTTGGGGATGGGAGTGTCTAGGAGTAGGATCCAAATATTCATTTCTTTTTTCATTCTCTTTCCTTTCTTTCTTCGAGGCAGGATCTCACATAGCCCAGGCTAGCCTTCAGCTCACAGGCTCACTGTGGCTGAGGATGACCTTGAACTGATCCTCCATCCTCTACCTCCTGAGTGCTGGGACTATAGACATGCCCTACCCCACCGGGCAGTAAGTAGTCCATGCAGGGACTGGACCTAGGACCCTGGGTATGCTAGGCAAGCACTCTATCAACTGAGCTTCATCCCAAGTGCCCAGAGCATACACTTCTGTCTATCCATGTACTCTAAAGCTCTGTCACATGGTCTAACCTGGAGTCTGCTCACAGCCTTGGGTAGCAGGCCCATAGCATGCTGCTGGGAGCGGAAAGAGGTAGCAGCTGCAGGACACTGCATTGCTTACTGCAGGGCCCTTCTCATGTTCTGCCTACTTCTCTTTTCTTGTTTCCTTCTTTCCCTTTGCCCAGTGCTTCCTGGATTGGTCACTTTTGTGTACTAAGCCCTAAAGCTACAGACAGGAGTTGGGGTGGCTCTCACGTAACCCCGCAGAGGACCAGAGGACCAAGCCGAGCAGAAGGCAGTTCTTCATGAGTTCAAGGCCAGTCAGGCCTACAAAGTGAGACCCTGTCTCAAAACAAAAAACAAAGTGTCTTCTGGGGGCCGGAGAGATGGCTCGGTGGTTAAGAGCATATGCTGCTCTTCAAGAGGATGGAGGTTCCATTCTGGCACCCTAAATGCCAGCTCACAACTGTCCTGTGTGTGTGGGGGGCAGATCCTCCCCTGGCTTCCAAGGGCACTGCATACACTTGGTACACAGACATGCATAGATAAAACACCTACACACACAGATAAAATAAAACGTGCTAATAAAGATGTGAGGAAAGACATCTTGATGGAATCGTAAGACAAACGTATCGGTCAGGAATACCAAGCACAGCACCTGGGCCAGCTGGGGTGGGAGAGGGTCAAGGCTTCTGAAGATGCTGCTGCTGTGACGGTGGCTGGGAGGTAGGAGGGCATCCCAGGGGAGTAGCATCAGCAACTGCAGCCCAAGCAGCAGGCACATGGGAGGACAGGAGGGCTTTGATGGTCAGGGACCCTGGACCCAGAGGCGTGTTCAGGAGGCCCCCACAAGGTCAGGTGTGTGGTTGCCTTGTAGAATTGGGACCTGAAAGTCACAGAAGGGGAAGAGTCTGGGTGGAAATGAGGTTCAGAGAACAGTAGGGAAATCAGGAAAATGGGAAGAGGCAGATGATTGCCTGCAGGGTGGGGTGAGAGGAAGGTTAGAGGCTCCAAGTCTTCCAGCTGGAAAGGCCAGAGGGATGACTTACCACAGATGCCAGGGGACATGGTCTGCTCTTGACCACCCAGTACTCTCTTCCTTGATTCTGGGAGTAGGACATGCCATGTGCTCTCCTTCCTCCTAGCTGCTCTGGAGGGGACGCACACGGGCCTAATTCATTGTAGCCCTAGGGAATCATAGGAACTATCTGTATATAGAAGCTCTAGGCTAAAGCAACCAAATCTACAGATGCCACCCAAGGCCAGGGCATAGTGACTCAGACATATAGTCCCCACACTCGGAAGAACCGGGGCGATGAATTGCTGAGAGTTCAAAGTCAGCCTGGGCTATATCATGGGCTCCAGGCCAGCGTTCGGGGTGAGACCCTTTGTGACAGCTCTGGAGGTCAGGGTAGGTAAGGCCTGTCGCAAAACAGTCATACACAGGGAGTTCCCTCAGCTCGCTGGTCCCCAGTAGAGGCTTGGACTGAAAACCCATCTGTCATCTGTCATGGCTATCTGCCACTCCTTTGGAGAAGCAGTGAGCGCATACCCTTCCTGTTTTGGGGGGCAGACTCTCCTTGGCTGAAGTGTCCCTCCTAAAGTCTCCCTAGAGGCAGGACAACTTCCTGGGTCCTCGCAAGCACTGGGCCCTGAAACTTATACCTCCAGTAACTTGTTTTGGTTTGCAGGGAAAGACTCTGAGTAATTCTTCAGTGGCCAAGGCACATGACGGAAGGAGAGCACAGATTTTATTGACAGGACATAGGTACAATCACTAAATCACAGCAGAGGCTTCTTCTTCCTAGGTAAGGAGCCTGGTGGCCATTTTGTAGGAAGGACCCCTTTTAAATAAGTATTTTTAAGAATTCATGTGTACATGTTATATCTATGTGAGTTTATGGCAACAGAAAACAAATACATGATAACTCTGACAGAAGAAAGACAAATGAGACAGGATAGACCAACGGATACAAATACTTCAACTGAGGGGGAAAAAGGGAGTCAGGCCAGTAGGCAGAAAGTGGAGCGCACTAAGTGGTGGAGCAGGACATCCCAGCAAAGGATGAAGGTCCAAGAAGAGAGTGAGCCGGAGAAGGCTGAGGTCATCCTTCCTACAAGCTACAAGCTACTCCCTCCTTGTTTTCCCAGGGAGGGTGGCGTTGTCATAGGGCAGCCTCCCTCACCCTTCCAATGTCTGAGCATTTCCACCGCCTTGATCCACATCATAAACAGCTCCGGGGCGGCGTGCTTTGCATCACAACCTTCAAGAAGCACCACTAGTTATACGTGCTAATCTGCTACCAATTCTGAGAACTGGTTCAAACCCGGGTGATGAGAGCTACCAGGCTACCCAGCGCTGGGCAGAGACCACTGTAGGCAAACTGCTTAAGAGATGCTCAGTTTCTCTGTAACTCCCACTGTGCACAGCACCCTCTCATTGGTATTGCTGTTTGAGACTGAGACAAGGTCTCAGTACATGCACTCCAGGCTGGCCTCAAGTTCACTAGACAGCAAAGGGTGGCCTCAACTCCCCATCCTCCTGCCTCCATCCCCTACTTTCTAATCCCTGTTTCTACCAGCTCCATCCTGGACTCCTGCAGTAACGAAGACTCATAATTACTGATTCTCATTAAAGCATCTAGTTCCACAGAGATGTGTTCAGCTACTAATTTGGAAAAATGACTATTTTACATAGGTTAGACTGTTGGTGACTAATATATGTATATATAATTTTAATGATTTGTATATATTTTAATATTTATAATCTTAATATATCTGATTTTATTTTAGAACATGATTCATGAAGCCCAGGCTAGCCTCAAAGTTCTGAGTTTTCAGACTCCACCTCTCAAGTGCTGGGATTACAGATATGTGCCACCACACGCTACCTGATATTTACATATCCTAAAAGGCAACACTTGCAAATGGAAAGAAATGTTGAATTATTATTACAGCAAGACTTAAGACTGAAGGACTGTTTTATTGACTTTCGCTGTTGAGATGAGGTCTCACTGTGCATTCCTATCTAGCCTGGACCCCACCATGTAGACCAAACTACCTGCTCAGCCTCCCAAGTCCTGGGAGTAAAGGTGTGAACTACCGCTCCTGGCTGAGGCCTGGATTTTTATGAGTGTTTTGTTTGTTTCTATGTCTGTGCACCACATGCGTGCAGTGCCCACAGAGGCCAGTAGAAGGCGTCAGATGCCCTGGAACTGGAGTTAGAGGCAGTTGTGAGCGGCCTGCTGTGGAAGGTAGAGCTGAATTTAACTCAGGTCTTTTGGAAGAGCAGGAAGTACTTAAGAGCCGAGCTACCTCCCCAGCACTGCTGTCCTCCACCTTAGGAGGGTTGTTGGCTTTTTTCTGAGCCAGGGTCTCAGGCTGGCCTTGAACTCAAGAAACCCACCTGCTGTCTCCCAAGTGTTGAGATTAAAAGTGTTTGAGCATGCCAATCCAGGACTGCATTTTTTTAAATTTTATTGATTTTTATTGAGCTCTACATTTTTTCTCTGCTCCCCTCCCTCATTCTTTTGTTTTTTAATTATTTATTTTTAAAAAACTATCTTTTCTCATTTTACATATCAATCTCAGCTCCCACTCCCTCCCCCTCCTCCCACTCCCTTCACCTGCCCCCTCCTCAGAAAGGGTAAAGATTCCACTGGGAAGTCAACAAAACCTAGCACATTGCTCTGAGGCAGGACCAAGGCACTCCTGACTATATCTAGGCTGAGGCTGAGCAAGGTATTCCTCCAAAGAGAAGGGGCTGCACAAAGCAGAGACCAGGATTTATCCCTGCTGTTTGTACTAGATTTTTAGGAGTGTACTCTTAAAACTATAAATCTGCTTTCTGCATCTGGCCTTAGGCTTCCTCTTTGAGCGAGGGACACAGCCCCCAAAAGGCCTCCCTATTCACTCTTCAGAACAGTCCCCCATTTCTCTGAGAGGCTGTCCAGCTCACTCAGGCTCCTTCTGCCCTTCATGGGCCCTCACAGCACAGCTGTGCTGCTTCACAGCTGACCACACGGGCACTTTGTGTTTGGCATCCATCAGATGACACCTGCTTTGTCCCCTCACGGTTCTCACCTTACAGATGGCCAACACTTGGGGACCTCTGACGACAGGCAAAGAGCCAGTGTTCCCACTCCAGTCTACAGTCCATTCCTATTACAGTGTCTCCTGGACACAGAAGTGATGATTCGGCAGGTGGGTCCTTCAAAGCGGAATGAATGAAAATGCTGAGTTTCCAAAATAACAAACATCTATGGGCTTTCCAAAGCCTGAAGTAGCAACATAATCCAAGATAAAATGACAGTGTTTCAACAAGGGTAAGAAGACAAGTCAACAGAGTAAGGAGACTTCATCCAATGGTGTTGGGACAATCATAGCCTCATGTACAAAAACAACAAAACAAAATAAAAAAGATGGGCCCTACCTATCCTTAGATGCAAAAACTCAACATGCATCACAGATCTGGAGAGAAGCTAAAACAGCAAGACAATAAAGACACAGAAGTCAATATCTGTGAACCTAGGTTACCTGGCCTTTTAGATATAACCATAAAAGCCTAAATGATAAAACTAAATGAGTGGGCTTCACCAAAACACACGCTTGCTTGCTTCAATAGACACTACCAAAAAATGTAATGTCAGTACTCAGGAGGCATGTCAGGTGGCTTACAACCACCTCTAACTCCAGTTCCAGACGACCTGACACCCTCTGTTGGCCTCCATAGGTACCTGTACTAAAGTTCATCCCCATCCCAGATCCCACATCATTAAAAACAAGTATCTTTTTTAAAAAGGCAAGAGAATGAGAGAAATGATTCTAAGTCATGTAATTTTCAAGAAACATATACCCCAAATACCAAAAGGACTCTTGTAAGTCGACCGAAAAGAGAAAGGTGTGAGCGGGCACTTTCCTGAGTAAGAACACAAAGACGCTCGGCATCATCAGTCCTGGAAGGCATGCTGTCACCCCACAATGAGGCAGCACTCCATGCGCATGAGGCTGGCGATGAAAATGGCAAATTCCCATGAATGGATAAACAAAGTGTGTCACAGCCATAAAATAAAACGTTGCTTAGTCATAAAAAGGAAGTGTGGATACATGCCACAATCTGGATGAACCTCTGAACATGATGATGCTGAACAACAGAAATGAGTCACAGAAGACTACACACAGAGAATCAATTCACACGAGATTCATCATCAATCTATACACAAAGAAAGTAGATCTGTGGGAGCTTGGGGTGGATGCAGGAGACAATCGGGGGAGGGAAGAACAGGCTTTCTTCTTGGTGCTGGATATACAATCTTCTGATTTCATCAAAAAACTCTGACTTACACAATATAAATGGATGAACTAATATGCCTTATGTCATAGCTTTAGCTGCTGAAACAAACCTAGAGAAACCTTGAAGGGTGAACCTCAACTGAGTAATTGCCTTCATCAGACCAGCCTGTGAGCAGGTCAGGGAAGCATTTTCTTGATTCCTGATGGACGTGGGAGGGCTCAGCCCACTGGGGGTCTGAGCTAACTGTCCAGGAGCCCCTAGTCGCTCAGCAGGCAGCATCCCTCCAGTGGGTTCTGCTTCAAGCTCCTGCCGGGCTTCCCTTGATGACCGACTGTCACCAGTCAGCTAAAATAAGCCCTTTCCTCTCAAAGTTGTTTTTGGTCATGGTGTTTACTGCAGCAACAAAAAACAAATATTTTCTTAATGTAGGATAAAGAAATTGTTGGATGTGTTGTTGAAGACCTCATATAAGTACCGAATCCAACACTTTCTCAAACCATAAAGGATGGTAAAGATTTCTGTCTCCCAAGACATTAAACCCTGTGCCTGCAGAACTGTAGAGGGCCTAGGTGCTCCGGGTAAAGACTGACCTGGGCTTCTTGCAATGAAGCTCTCCAATTCTATACATCTCTGAGTTTTTCTTCCCTCAACAAATCACGCCTGGCGCTTAGAGCAGCAGCACCAAGTCACACTTGTCTTTGCTGCTGTGGTCTCCGTGCCTTAGTGCTGTCTGAAGCTCACTGCTAAGGTACGCAGAAGACTGGGACAGCCACACCCTAAACGTCAGAGGCTGTTCTCTCCCTGTCTTCTGGGTGAACTAGCTCCAGGACTGGGATTGACTCCCCATCCCTTCTTAGTACTTGGAACAGAGGAGAGGAAGAGCTAAAGCTCTTGGAGTGTGCACTGTTTCTCCATTCTGGGGTGCACGGTGGATCCACTTCATGTAAGGAGTATGCACTGTTTCTCCATTCTGGGGTGCACGGTGGATCCACTTCATGTAAGGCAGGGCTTGATTGGCTCTGGGACAGTCCCTGCCCTGGACACAGGAGCAGTTGGTCAAGAAAAGCTAAGACTTTTCTTAGGTGAAAATTGGTATCTCTATGGAGTTGAGAACAGGCATCATTTATCCTGAAATAAAGGAACTGGATTAGAAAAACAAACTTAAGTCGGTTTTATTTTTAAAGTGCTTGGGATTAAAAACCAAAACCAAAACCAAAAACCAGCAGTATGAAGACAGCGCACACCCGAGTGTGTGGGGTCAGGGATGCTTGAGGGGCCCAGGGGATGTGCATACAAGATGGATGAAAGGAAGGTCAACGTTTGCCAGCTTCAGAAAGACGGGACCAGACCAGAGCCGAGACGTCTAATTACTGCTTACAGGTTCCTCATAAAGGTGTTGACCTGCAGGGAAAGAAGACCCAATGTCATACTGCAGTTTCCACACCCCCTCAGTGTACGTGTCTCCAGTCCCAAGCATTTATGAGCTGCCCAGGGTCAGACGGCACCAAGTGGCAGCTAGGCAGAGAACCCATTTGTCTTCCATCCCTCACTTTAGAACACCTTAGGGGGAAGTCGGCTGGCCAGCAGATGCTAAGAGACAACCAGCTGATACTTACTAACCCAGCACACTTAGAGCTGGATTTTAATTATTTAATTATTGTAACTTGCATAAAATCCCAAGGTGTGGAAGTGTGCAATACAATTTGAAGTGCAAAGCAAAGGGCAGACAAAGAGACCCCGGAAAGCCGAGGGTCTGCCCACCTGGCTCATGAGCTCTTCCTGCTTGGCGGCGTTTTTCGAGAAGTCCTCACTGACGTCCAGCACCAGCACTGGCACATGTTGCAGAGCTTCAAAGTGGAGCCTGGAGCAGAAGGCAGAGATGCCAGGTAACGTCACTTTCCTACCACACTGACCACTCAGAGCCTGAGGACTCTGCCCACAGACGGTAGTTCTGAAAGACCTCAAGAAAACTGCCTGCAAAGTGAAAGGCTGAGACGTCTCTCTAGTCCTGCAACTGCTACTGAAGTCAACATTCCAACAACTGAAGTGAACATACCAAGCCTGAAAGTGGACAGGCAAAAACTAAAAATGTCAATTAAAATGGACATTTGTCCAGAAAGTTTCAGCCTTCCATCCTAAGTCAACTAGGATAAGCATTCATCACAGGGTACAATCTAGGGAAAAGGGAGGAAGGGAAAGGGGGAGAGAGACCCTACCACAGCCCTGGGACGCATGGGCTGTATTGGACATGACATCTAGCTGACAGATGTGGGGCACTTCCTCTGTGTCCTTGCGGTTCTGGGCTGTGAGCTCGACTTGTGCTCAGCGCGGCGGGGGAGGCCTCTGCCTGCCTGTTACTCACTTGGTAGTCTTGTTAATAAACCAGTCTTCATGCTGACCATGCAGCTGTTCAAGATAGGCCAGCTCAATGCCCTTCTCTTCTTCTCTGGCCCTCTGGTACAGTCTTTCCAAACAAACCTAAAAGACAATCCCCCTGCTGTTACATTTCTGTCTTACAGGGCCAAGCAATCCACAAAATGATGTGGGAATGATTTCTTATTAATAAAGAAACTGCCTAGGCCCATTTCATAGGCCAACCCTTAGGTAGGCGGAGAAAACAGAACAGGATGCTGGGAGAAAGAAGCTGAGTCAGTGAGTCGCCATGGTTCCCGCACTCCAGGCAGATGCAGGTTAAGATCATTCCTGGTAAGCTGGCTCGTGGACTACATAGAATAATAGAAATGGGTTAGATCAATATGTAAGAGCTAGCCAATAAGAGGCTGGAACTATTGGGGCCAGGCAGTGTTTAAAAGAATACAGTTTCCGTGTAATTATTTCGGGACATAAGCTAAACTAGCCATGTGGGTGGCAGGGTGCTGGGGACGCAGCCCCGCAGCTCTTATTTCAACAACAAAATATCTGTGTCTTCTTTGGGTACCATTGTTCTCTTACTCAGAGCACTGGTACCATTTTGTCCACCTCTACCTCAGACTGCTCTTCCTTGGAGCAGCCTCAGCTGGTTAACCGCAATCACCATTCTCCCCAGTCAGTCACACTGGGGACCTGACACGACCTTTCTTCTTCCCCCTCCCAACCACACCAAGAAGCCAGGAGAGTCTAATCTCCAGCTGGTTCAGTCCTCTCACCTCTGCCCTGGTGCTCAGGCCTCTCAGCCAGACATTCCAGAGCCTTCTGCCTCTGTGTCCTGGAGGTGAAGAAGGGCATGAAGAGAGAGAGCCAGCCAGCTGTCATGTGAGAGCTGCAGTCTCTCCATCCTCTGCCCACCCACAGGTAGTTGAGAGGCCGCTCTTAGGTAAGGCACATTACAATTCTGGCAAAAGCCTTTTTTCCTCCCAGTTTGTCCCTCACTCCAGTCTTCTATGGTACTTCTGTCCCTGCTTAAAATACTTTGCTCCATAGGCTCTTTGCTAGCTACAGACAAAACCACAGGCTTCAAAAAGTTGCAAATTTGCTGTCCTCTTGCCTCAGCTTTCCAGATGCTGGTATTACAGGCATATACCACCATGCCTGGCTTGTGAGTGCCATTCTACTTATAAAGTGGCAAGCGATTGAAAACATCTTTCATACTAACTGAAGCATCTGCATGGGGTCAAAGATAACATGAAACAAAACAAGCCGTGACATTAACTCCCCGCTCCCTTCCCCTTGCAGAACTCGAGTCTGCCTCTGCCTACAGTCTGAGGTTCTCTGCTTCTGAGGACTGTGTCTCCTTCACCCCTTAGACGACATTGTCCTCACTTTCCTTAGCTCCCCCTTGTTCACTGCTTAGGCAGATTTGGCCTCCTTCCTATGGGATAGGCCAAGCTCCTTCACACCGCAAAACCTATGCTGCAAATGTTTGTTTTGCTTGAACTGCCCTTGTTCCTCTTTCTGCCTGGCCAAACATTTCAGTATTCAATGTCAAGTATCCTGAAAGTATGGGTAGATTAACCCACTGACTTAGGACTCTTCCCCCTTTCCCTTAAGGAAACAAAACCATGCAATCAAATTTGCTTTAGACCACTCCCCGTTTTATTTTAGTTTTTGAGGTAGTTCCAGGTCTAGTGCAGGCTGACCTGGAACTCTGCCGTCGTCTTTCCCAATATATTCCTGACTCCAGCGTCTCGACTCTCCTCACTCACAACCACTGTGATTATGCTCTAAGCAGAGTTTATGCACATATCCATTCTTTCCTCTATCTTCTGAAATGTATAAAAGACACGAGCTCTTCCTATTACAAGCGGTGCAACTGCCTCCTCAGAAGCTAACCACGTTGCATTTCCACAGGCAAGCAACTTCAGCTAAGTTACTTTATTTCCTCCTCTGAAAAATACTGTCTGAACTGGAGTAAATGAATATTAAAAAATATATGTAAAACCATGTTTTCAAATACATGCAAAGACAGAACAATTCTTGCAAAAGCTATTTATAATTATCCACAAACTGCACACAACCATTGATACTAGCCAGTTAGCATTTCCCTTTTTACTATTAATTTGCCAAACTAAGCAAACTTTTCTTCCCTTTAAAGTCTAGACAAAGGGGGGCTGGAAAATGTACCATATTTCTTAAAAAATGAGAAACTACATGGAGGAACAACAACATACCAACTAACAGATGGTAGTAACTGCCAGCTATAACCAGCCATATTCCATCATTTTGTTAAAAAAGTAAGAAATCCAGGCAAGAACAGCAGAAACACCAAACTAACCCAAAAGGATGAGGGTAAGAATTAAAGCAGCAACAAATATCTGAAATATGGTATATTAATAATATAAAATAATATTAAACCCAACCTTGTAGACACTGAGCATTTGCTTTGACAGGAGATACAGGCATGTGGGGTAGTGATAACTACAGCTATCTTCAGTGTACCTGTGCCCCTGTGGCACACACCTTCACGCTGACCTTTGAAATTCATGATCTGCCTCTACCTCCCAAGTGCTATATGTGCATACCACTATTACTGGTTGATTTTTTAAATTCAGTTTAAATTTAGGGAAATTTCAAGTTTACAGTTCATGAGAAAGCCGTTAATGAAATTGTATGTGAAACTTTGAGGCATCGTTTTAACAGGCAACTTATCGAGAAACAGCTTGGGGGCTGGAGAGATGGCTCAGTGGTTAAGAGCATTACCTGCTCTTCCAAAGGTCCTGGGTTCAATTCCCAGCAACCACATGGTGGCTCACAACCATCTGTAATGAGGTCTGGTGCCCTCTTCTGGCCTGCAGGCATACACACAGAATATTGTATACATAATAAGTAAATAAATATTTTTTTTTTAAAAAAAAGTCTAGACAAAGTCCTACTTTGATAGCTGGCATAATTTTAATTTACTGACATGGTTTCCTTTTTATTTTTATTTATTTATTTTTGGGTTTTTTTTTTTCAAGACAGGGTTTCTCTGTGGTTTTGGAGCCTGTCTTGGACTTGGTTTTGTAGACCAGGCTGGTCTCGAATTCACAGAGATCTTCCTGCCTCTGCCTCCCGAGTGCTAGGATCAAAGGTATGTGCCACTACCGCCCAGCTACCACCCAGCTAAAGTTTTTTGCTTGTTTGTTTGTTTTTTGGAGACAAGGTTTCTCTGTAGTTTTGGTGCCTGTCCTGGAACTAGCTCTTGTAGACCAGGCTGGCCTCAAACTCACAGAGATCTGCCTCCCAAATGCTGGGATTAAATGCGTGTGCCACCACTGCCCGGTTTCTGGGATGGTTATAATGATTTTACTTATGTATGTATGTATTGTATGTATGTTTCTTTTTCCAACACAGGGGTTCTTTGTAGCTTTGGAGCCTGTCCTGGAACTTGCTCTGTAGACAAGGTTGGCCTCGAACTCACAAAGACAGTTTTTGTTTTGAGACAGGATTTCTCTGTGTAACAACCCTGGCTAAAAATAAATTAGTTTATTTATTATCATCATTATCACCATTATTTTGGTATTTTTTTTTTTTTTGAGACAGGGTTTTTCTGTGTATCCCTGGATGCTTTAAAATCGTTCTGTAGATCAGGCTGGCCTTGAACTCAGAAACCTGCCTGCCTCTGCCTCCTGAGTGCTGGGATTAAAAGCTTATGCCACTATACCCAGCTAACAAATTTTTTTTTTTTTTTGGTTTTTCGAGACAGGGTTTCTCTGTGGTTTTGGAGCCTGTCCTGGAACTAGCTCTGTAGACCAGGCTGGTCTCGAACTCACAGAGATCTGCCTGCCTCTGCCTCCCGAGTGCTGGGATTAAAGGCGTGCACCACCACCGCCCGGCTAACAAATGTTTTAAAACATCCCACAGGGCAGTTTTATCCTGGCCCCTTCCTTTCAGTCCCCACGGGGAGCACACACCAGAATGTACAGGGGAAAGATGTGTGGGTAGAAGTGGGAGGGCAGGGACGCTGGCCAAGCTTCTCTGACCTGCTAGGCTGTGACTGTGGAAGGGTCTGCTCACTCAGGTGGCACTTGTTCCCATGCAGCCCCTGAGCACTGTGTCCATGATTCACTGTCCTACACAGGGATGGGAATCCTGAGGCACACGGCCAGCTTCACTCTCTCTTCTTGACTCCAAGGGGTAGCGGAACACAGGTCCAGCCATTTCTCTTCCAATTAGTATCATTAGTGTGAGTGCCAACTTCCTTGAATTTAGGAGAGGACAGGTGGACAGGGCCTGGAGCCTGTATCACAGACTCTGAGGTGTGTATTTGTCAGGAGTCTGTTGTGCTAGGCACCGGCTTGAACCTATGTCCTATATATCCTCTGGCATTCCTGGGTTCCTGTATCTAACAGCACTAAAATCTCAAACCAATCCCGAATAAATTATCCTTCTTTAGTCTATGTTAAATTGCAGCAATTCTTCAAGTCTCATTATATGAGATGAAATACTTCAACTAGTCTCCAAAGGGACAAACCAGCCCTGGTGACAATCACCATTACTAACAGCACCCTGTCATTTCATACAAAGGGCATTAAGAAGGAAGGTAAGGGAGAATGGCTTGCTTTAAGGATCCCTGGCAGCCCTGCTTTACTCTCGGCTCCTCCCACACTACTGCCCTGAGATGACCACACTATTCCTCTGCCTCTCTGAGAATAGGTTAGGTCAACACTGTCCCCTCTCCCAGCCTCAGCCTTCAACCCATTTCTCAGTCCGGTCACCTTATGACGTCCATGGGAAATCTAACGCCTCCTCTACTCTGCTCGACTCCACCGCATCTCCTCCCTGTCTACTCCATAGCACCTCCCTGCTAGAGAGCCCTCCTTTCCCACAAACTCTGCCTCAGCGCATCCTGCCATCCTCTGTGAGAAAATGCTCATCTTTCACTCAGGGACTACCTTCCTGTAAGCCACCTGTCTCCACAATGTGTCTCTTCTTATTTTTTGAGACAGGATCTCACTATGTAGCTCTGACTGTCTTGGAACTCACTATGTAGACCAGTCTGGCTTTGAATTCACAGAGATCCGCCTGCCTCTGCCTCTCGAATGCTGGGATTAAAGGCATGCATCATTTATGCCTGGCTCACAGTATACCTCTTCTATTTCTTTTTTTTTTTTTTAAATTTATTTATTTATTATGTGTACAACATTCTGCTTCCCACACACCAGAAGAGGGCGCCAGATCTCATTACAGATGGTTGTGAGCCATCATGTGGTTGCTGGGAATTGAACTCAGGACCTCTGGAAGAGCAGTCAGTGCTCTTAACCTCTGAGCCATCTCTCCAGCCCTCTTCTATTTCTCTTTAGCAACAAGGACCACTGAAAGCAGTCAGGCAATGCCAAAACACTTCACTTCACAGAAGAATCTCCTCAGCCCTTAGGCCTTACTAATATCTAGTTCAATTTTATTTAAACCCCAAATTTCATCTAGAATTTCTTACTCCCTGCTGTGATTTGCATTACAATCCAGGAACTTCCTAAACTATACCAAGAGTCCTGATGGGGCTGGCAAGATGGTTCAGCAGCCAAAGGCACTTGCCAAGCAATGCTGTGGAATATTTAGCTATGTAACAATGTATTACGTTTATTTATGCTGTGGAATATTAATTTAACTGTGTAAGATGTGTTCCATTTGTTTATGTTCCATTTGTTTAACAATATAAGGACAGGTGTGAAATCATGTAAAGGTGTGTTCCATTTGTTTCACCTTGTCTGCCTAAGGCACCTGACTGGCCAATAACTAGGCAGAAGAGGGAGAGGTGGGGCTGGTGGGCAGAGGGAATAAATAGGGGAGTACAAGAGAATGAGATACAAACAGAGGGACAGGCCTGGAGTGAGAAGCCAGGCAGCCACCAGCCAGCCAGACACTGGGGGAAGCAGGAAAGTAAGACGTACAAAAGGAAAGATAAGTAAAAAGCCCCAAGCCAAAAGGCAGATAAAGAGTAACAGACTGATTTAAGTTAGAAGAGCTAGTCTGAAATAGAAGCTAGGCTGAGCATTCATAACTAATAAGAAGACTCTGTGTCATGATTTGGGAGCTGGTTGGTGGCTCCAAAAGAAAAAGCCTGGCACAAAGCAGCCTGGTGACTTGAGTTCCATCCCTGAAGTCCATGGAGAGGTGACACCGCGGTTGTCCTCTGACTGCCACACAAACACTGTGGCTTGTGTGTACTCATGCACGTAGACACACACTGAACACACACACATACACACCAAAGATGAAGAGTTGTCAGAAGAGGAGGGAGGAGGAAATGTATTAGAACAAAGAAATGCAGCCAGGCGTGTGGGGCATGCCTTTAATCTTAGCACCTGGGAGGTAGAAGCAGAGGCAGGTGAGTCTCTGTAAGTCTGAGGACAGCCTGGTCCATATAGTGAATTCTGGAACAGCCAGGGCAACATAGTGAGACCCTGTCTCAAAACAAAAATACACCAAACCAACCAAATACTCCCCCCAACAAAATAAAATAAAAAAACTAAAAAACAAAAACTTAAAAAAAATAAAAAGAAAGAAAAAACGTACAAACAGCCCCAGCTGTACTCAGCAGCCTCTCTCCTAGCTGCCCCTTCCTTCTAGTCCTCTCCTTGGGGCCCCTGCAACATGACATGACTCTCCCACTTGTTCTCAGCTCCATTCAGGGTGCCTCCAGGCTCCCTTCTGTCCACAAGCTCAGCCCCAGGCTGCAGCTGGCTTGCTTTCTGCAACGATGGGCATTCTTGGCATCTGACCATACCTGCGACAGCAGTAATAGCAGTCTCTCTCTCTATCTCTCTCTCTCTCTCAAAAAAAAAAAAAAAATGCTTTGCTTTGACTTGGAATCCTGCCACTGAGAGTCTTTCAAGAGTTCTACTTTACAGACAAAGACTCCTTCAGTAGAAAGCTCACCAGGATCTAGCCAAGGTTACTACATCAGCATGAGCCACGGGCCAATGCTGTCTCCAGAGGTCTCCTGTCATGACATCATCCCATGGGCCAAATTGGTTCCAAAGTTCAAGCTACAGAATCAGAGCCAAAGTGTACACTGCAGCAGTCCTTGTGCCTGAGGACCTTCTCAAGGACCAAAGTGTGGGTTATAAATTAGGACGAGGGAGGAAACATTCTTTCCTTCCTCACATCCTGGTCAGAAAACAGAAGGGACCACTGAAGTCTCACATGACCTGACATGCAGCTAAATAAAGCAGTTGGCTGCAGGTCTTAGTGTCCGATCTGTAAACCTGGAGCTGTAAAAACATGGCCTAGTGTGTTTTGGCCTGTTTCTCCACCAAGAGGGCTATGTCTACACACAGGCAATTGCTTGAACATACTGCTGCAGCTGCTGAAGGCCCCTGGGAGATGGGTGCTTGGTGCTGGAGTACCGGTGAGGCCCACAGACTAAGAAGCTTGCAGGAGTTCATCTCCTATGTTTCATGTAGTTCTGACATCTAAGTTTTAAGTTCGCAGTTACCTGGGGAGAAGCCTGGAGATATATGAAGCCATGTAACAAGAGCCGGTCTGCAAACTCGTGCAGGAGAAAAGAATGCCAGTCCTGATAGATGTGCCATTCGACGTCACTGAGGGAACCATTTTCAAAAAGGTTCTTTGCAAAGATATACCTGTTTGGAAATGTTGAGTGGGAGGTTGGGGTGAAGGAAGAATGGGAAGTGGGATGAAAGACAGAAGAGGGAGAAAAGTAGAAAAATCAGTAACTGTCTTGTTCACGTTTATCCAAATCACTTAACCATTCTAGCTCCTATCAGTCCTTAGGAAATCTGAATCATTTAAAAAAAATTTTTTTATTATTTGTGTGTGTGTGTGTGTGTGTGTGTGTGTCTGTGCACATGCATGTGGGTGTTTGTGCAGGCCAGAAGAGGGCACTAGACTCTCTGAGCTAGACTCACAGGCAGTTGCGAGACATCAGATGTGGGTGCTGGGAATAAAGTCTGGATCCTCTATAAGAGAAGCAAATGTTCTTAATTGCTGACCATCTCTCCTGCCCTTGGAAATCTGAATTCTCCAGCTCCTGTCCCGCTCAGCACTACAGGATTAAATAGCACCTGACACAGGCCCACACGTCAGCTCACAGATGGAGCCCACTACAAGGAAAGGGGACTGTAAGAAGGGAAATGAGCCAAGACACACACCATGTACATGGAAACCTGACCAGAGTCCCCACCGCTAGAGCACACTCCAGACAAGCCCAGGTGAATGCAGGGTGAAGCCGCCCTTCCCCACTGCGTTTCGAAATGAGGGCTTCGGAGTCTCGAGCTGCTGAGCCATCATGCCTTGTAGCTGAGAAACAGGGAGAGCCTTCCCATGGTATTAGCTCTGGAGCTGACTTCGACAAGACCAAGAGCACAGTCTCCCCTCCAGAGAATACTGGAGCCTAGCTAGCTTTCCTCTGCTGAGTTTCCAACCAGAGCAAACAAGGCTGAAGCTGAACTATCAAACTAACTTCCCTCTTTGCTCACTTCCACAACAGAAGGAGGATCCGGTAAATTGAGAAGTCAGAGCTGTAGACACCAGGGCTTCAAAAGGGTCAATTCTACTTTTTAAGCTTGATACAAAACACAGTTTACATCCACAACAATGACCTCCAGTTTCCAAGGCAACCTCAGCAACTGGCCATTTCTGGGAAATGAAATTCAAACTCCTTGTGTGAACGGCTCAGGGAAGTGCAAACTGCAAAGTTGTGAGCGTCACCCTGAGGAGAGTGGTTTTCAAAGTGACTCTGAAAGGTCTGATCTAGTGCTGCTTCCACAAGCCACGTCGCTGTGGAAAGCAACCTGACTCGCAGCCCACGGCAGGGGATGACTGCATATCATACTTGCTAAGTACTCAGAAGGGTGACTGTCACTCAGGAGCCAACAGTCCTAAGTCACTGTAATTGCTCTCCTAGGCCATGAAGAAGCTAATTTACAAACCCCAAAAGTGAATTTGCCCAGACTAGAATGTTTTATCTACAGCTCTCTGAAGGTGACAAACAGGTGACTTTTGTAACTCAAGTTTTGAAAAATGCTGACAGCTTCTCCAAAGACAGCAAGAAGACAAAAGTTCTATCTTGCAAATAAAAATGACCAAGTCAGCCGGGCGGTGGTGGCGCACGCCTTTAATCCCAGCACTTGGGAGGCAGAGGCAGAGGCAGGCGGATCTTTGTGAGTTCGAGACCAGCCTGGTCTACAAGAGCTAGTTCCAGGACAGGTTCCAAAACCACAGAGAAACCCTGTCTCGAAAAACAAAACAAACAAACAAACAAAAAGACCAAGTCTCTATCAGGGGCTTTTGCTCTCCTGAGGTAGGCATTGCCCCTGTTTCTCCATAGCAGGTGGTAACGGGCAGAAGGGGAAGTGGGGGTAGAACACAGAGAGGTAGAACAGGGCTAAAGGACCTAGCAATCCAGAACTTTGTTCTAAAGCCACACTGCTCTTTCTGTTAAGTTGATCAGAAAATACTTCCACTTCTCCCTCCCTCAGTCACTGCCCCCTGAAATACACAACACACTTGTGAACACGTATGCAATCCTTGGTGAAATAGCATCCTCACCGGAACAGGGACTAAGGACTAGTGTTGCCCTAGGGAACAGCCTGGTGCCTGAGTGCAGGAGATATTCAATAAACCTACACCAATCAAACAAATAAAGGAATGAGTTTTCCCCTTTGGCACTGGGGCTTGAACTCATGCCTTAGGCATGAAAAGGACCACCGAGCCATACTTCCAGTTCCTGGAATACATTTCTAAAGGAAGGGAAGTCTAAATACACTTGAGATTAGAATTTACAGCAGGTCTTTCTTCTACCTGAAAATGTTCCCCTTCGGTGAAAGTAGCTTCAATGGTGTAACAACACAACTGCCTACTCCTTTACAAGGAAATGTCAAGACCCAGAGAGTTTTTAACTCATTTCCACCATGAATGGTGCCATGTGCAAGAAGGCAGAGGTGGGAGGATCACCTACGAGTATGGGGTCAACCTGGTGACACTCAGTTCCAGGCCAGCTAGGGCTACAGCTGGGACCCTTTTTAATCAAACAGCAAAGCCCCTGTAATTAAGAAAACATGTCTATTTCCCTCTGAGAGGATTCTCACACTAAGAGGCTAGAACTTAAAACAGCAAGTCTGAATGCCTCCAAAATCCTACACGGTTCATGTAGTTCAACTTCCTAGCCTGGGTATGGCTCAAGAGAGGAGAGAGAAAGACAGGCACACTTGCAGTGGAAACTATCTAAATCCTGGAGCCCAACCATCTCTACAGTAAACATTTAACTTTCTAAAGAGCAGACTCCTCCCAGGCCCTGGAATGAAGGATTGCTGCATGGCACTGTTTCTTCCACATATCTCGGGTGATTCTCAAGTGCAGTCAGAATAGTCATGTCATTTACAAATGAACTCTCCCCTCCTTGTTCGGAGACAGGGTTTCACTATGTAGTCATCCCTGTCTGACTTAGAACTATGTAGACCAAGCGGGCCTCAAACTCACAGAGATCAACTTGCTTCTGCCTTCCAACTGCTGAGATAAAAGACATATGACAACATGCCTGGCCTTGAACTTTCATTTAAAAAAATTATATTATTGCTTTATGTGTATGGTGTTTTGCCTGAATGTCTATATATGCATCACGTGTGTGCCTGGTACCATCAGAGATCAGAAGACTGTGTTGGAGCCCTTGGAACTAGAGCTACTGATGGTTGTGAGCTGTCATGCAGGTGCTGGGAATCGAACCTGGGTCCTCTGGAAAAACAAGAAATGTTCTTAACTGGGGAGCCATCTCTCCAGCCCACAAACTCTCATTTTCTAATTTCAGGAGGCTTTCCAGTAAGAGTTGCAACTAGTTTACTTAACTTGGAATTAAACCGATAGCCAAGTGTTTCCAGAGATGGAGGCAGATAAAGATACAGAATGTCGCATCTTGAGTCATGGGGCTCAAGGCAGATAATTTTCTCACCAAAGTCATTCAAATTCAAACTCTCCATAATGACCAGATCCAGGCATCCCATGCCTTGTCTGTTGGTGGCCTGAGCCCATGCCTGGTCTCTGGAGCCCGAGGCCCGAATGAGCATGCTTTCCCAGAACAGATGGACTTCCTTCCCAACTGGCTGCTAGACTTTACTAAAAGCCCTTCACAGTTTACTCCCTTAGGTGGCTATCTGTGGTTGGCAGTGTTAGGTCTTACCTGTCACTGTACACAGACCTCTCAAAGACTCGCACGGACTTCTCTGCCTGTAGGAGTCTCCCTGGGGGGGCCTCCAGCTGCACTTTCAGACGGCTCAAAAAGGAGAGCGTCTGGAATGTGTAGGACCATCGCGCTGGCTCTTGGTACATCATTTGTAGCAGGTTTCCAAGGCCTTTGGAAGTGCTGTCCTAGGGGAGAACGTAGAAGAGAAAAATTTCCTAGAAGGTGTATTATTTTATAGGATACACCCCACCCTCTACCGTTCCTCAAGAACATTCAATACTTAATGTCAAAAATAACCAGAGGTTTCCTTCCGCTGAAAACAAGGGAAAAGATAGGACTTTATGGCTTAGTTTAAACTACATAAGCAGGGAGAACTGTACAACCTTGTATGGTAAGAACCTGACAAAGATGACACAACATACCCAATGAGAGACACAACAGGGGGAGCAAAGCAAAACTCACACACAGAACTCCCTCACACAATACTGGACGTGTGGAGTCTGTCTGTCACCTACACAATCTTCTACTTTAATACCATGTTGACTTTCAAATTCCATTTGTTATTATTTTTCAAACTTCTAGGCAGATAAGAAAGAGAACAATTACTTGAGTATCTAAATAACCAATGAATTAAACAAACTTCTGTGTCTTTCACAGAAGGATCATATTTTGTTCAAACGAAGCCTAGTTCCTTCTTTATTCTAGAAACCATGAAATGCAATTTGAAATACCAATTCTGAATGTTCAAGTGGGAACAAATGGTGGACATTAGGGGCCCAGATTTACTTTCTAGGTTCAGTCACTGATTCAATGCAAAGTAATTTTCTTTTTCTTTTTTTTTTTTTTTTGAGACAGGGTTTCTTTGTGTAGCCCTGGCTGTCCTGGAACTCACTCTGTAGACCAGGCTGGCTTTGAACTCACAGAGATCCACCTGCCTCTGCTTCCCGAGTGCTGGGATTAAAGGTGTGAGTCACCACCACCTGGTGTAAATTTTAAGCAAAGCACCCCATATCTTCATTCATTCATTCATTCATTCATTCAATCCTTGCTGACGGAAGGCTTGTGTGGACAAGGTACACTATATAGGCTGGGTGCTGTAAGGAGTGGAGAAGGAAGTAATACTCATTTCAGAGGTTCACTGGTTACTTCATACTCCAAACAGCTTCCCGGGGTGAATAATATTAGAACCACTTTACAACAGGGAAAATCCTCTGAGAGGCTAAGTAACTTACTTGTTCAAGTCCCATGGGAAAAACAGGGAATGGGGTTCCACTTGGGCTTTCTCTAGCCTCTTCATTCTAACACCTCTCATGAAGATGAACCAGATGCAGCAGGGGACTGAAGAGGCCACAGTGTGGAAGACTAGGATACACAGAGCTAGACTAGGTCAAGCATGTGACAGACCGTCAGTCATTGTGCTGAGAAGAACTGAAAGAAGTTTCTGACAAAGAGTATCATTGAGTTTAGAAGCAAACGACAAGGAGAATCTTCTCACAGAAAATGCAAGCATGGCTCAAATGTGTCAACAAAAAGACAATAGTATCTATAAAATACAAGGGCTGGACAGATGGCTAGTGAGCACGGTGATTGTCATGCAAGTACAAAGAGCTAAACTTAAACCTCCAGAATCCACAATCTGGCACAGTAGCAGGCATAGCCTCTCGGAGCAAGAGGAGGGCAGAGACAGGAGGGTCCTTGGAAGCCCTGGGCCAGCAGCCTGCACGCATTGCAGTGTTGAACAAAAAGACTGTCTCCAACAAGATGGAGGACAGGACCTATACCCAAGGTTGTTCTCTGACCTGTTCATATCAGTGAGGCATTCTCTTGACTCTTGTTGAGATATTTGTTTTTGTTTTCTACTTTGGACAAGAGCTTTCTCAGCATAGAGACTGACTTTTGTTCATTTTTCGGCTGCAATATATATATATATCACAATATTTTTAGTATATTTTAATATAATTTTGTTTTATAGTATATAAATACATAATTTAAAACGGTGTGCACATATATGTGCCTGTTTGTGTGAGTGCACTTGTACATACCACCATCACACACATATAATTTAAAATAATAATAAAAAATCTTTAAAGAAAGAAATGAGGAAAGAAAAAAAAGGAAGAGCAGGCATGGATTCACTGTATCAAGAAAAAAAATTAAATACAGGAGTTTTCCCTTTAATTCCAATAAATGAAAGAAGACTCCACAAAGACCCCCCAATGGGAAATAAAGCAGTACTGAAATCTACAAATGTAGAGCAGAGCTGACGTGGGATTCTGTGAACATGCTTTGTTACCATTGGTTAATAAAGAAGCTGTTTTGGGACTATAGCAGGTCAGAATAGAGCAAGGTGGGAATTCCAAGCAGATAGAGAAGGAAAGAAGGCGGAGTCAGAGGAGATGATATATAGCCACCAAAGGAGACAGATGCCTGGGAACCTTACCAGTAAGCCACGAGCCTCTGGTAAAATACAAAATAATAGGAATGGGTTAATTTAAGATGTAAGAGTTAGCTAAAAATATGCCTAAGCTATTGGCCAAACAGTGTTATAACTGATGTAGTTTCCGGTGTGATTATTTTGGATCTGGGCGGCTGGGAACAAACAAGCAGCCTCTACCTATACAAACCCAATTAAAATGCAAGGGGAAATCACAAAGAAAGTCAGATGGAATAGAAAAAAAAATCGCAAATGTTAATATTCATGTTTCACAGTTAACAGAAAGAGGAGACTATCATTTTCCCATGTATTTGAATCTGGGCTACATCTTCAATGATCACTAAACCAAACCTAAGACATTTGCCTTCGGGCCGGGCAGTGGTGGCGCACGCCTTTAATCCCAGCACTCGGGAGGCAGAGGCAGGCGGACCTCTGTGAGTTCGAGGCCAGCCTGGTCTACAAGAGCTAGTTCCAGGACAGGAACCAAAAGCTATGGAGAAACCCTGTCTCGAAAATAAAAAAAAAAAAAAAAGAAAGAAAGAAAGAAAGAAAGAAAGAAAGAAAGAAAGAAAGAAAAGACATTTGCCTTTTCCTAAGAAGTCTAAACTGATTCTGCCCTACAAACAATTACATCTCAGCACTGATGAATCACCTCAAACTTTATAAAAATAGTCTTCTTAAAAGTTGACAAAGCTTGGTGTTGTAGCACAGGGAAGGCTGAGGCAGAGGACCCATGTGAGTTTGAGGCCAGCAGTGTTACAAAGCAAATTCCAGATCAGCCTGGTAACCGAAGACCCCACCTTTAAACAGAGCAGCAGCAACAGTCACGGTTGTCTCACGGCAAAGGGTACCAGGAAGACTTAAGAAGAAAGCTCAGTGTTCATTGCTGAGAAGAAGTGAGCACCCGTATTATTGTCAGAAGGTCTCCTTCCACGGGAGTAACAGAGGACTGGATACTGACCTTAGAGGGAACTTCAGCCAGGACAGAAAAGAGTCATGACCACACACCTGCAGTTATTTAACATTCCTCTGCAAACTCTACTCAAAGCAAGCAGGAAGACAGAGATGAATTATGAATACTGGAAAACTCCTCTAAATGATTCCACTTAGAGGCAACTACTATTGTCTAAAAGCCTGGGCAAGGGACTCCATATGAGAATTGAGTCATACTGTTCAAATACAATCAACTGCTTCCCATCAAAACAGCAATAAGGGTTTGAAAAGATAATGAGGATGAATATCATTAACAACACAGCATACTTCTACGCAGGAATAAAAGAGAGCACTACTGGAACAGTGAGATTTGTCTAAAAAATAAAATGGAGTGGGAGAGATGGCTCAGAGATAACAGCACTCGCTGCTGCCCCAGTGGACCTGGGTTTTATGTCTAGCATCCACATGCCAGCTCACAACCATCAATAGCTCCAGTTCTAGTTGTGATTAGAGACAATCAAATCCTGGCTAGCCAGTCCAGCTGAAAAACCTAGCTTCAGGTTTAATGAGACACTGTAGTAAGGAAATACAGCAGTGACAGAGGAAAACAATACCCTGTTCCGGCCACCACATGCCTGTGCACACTCACATATGAATATCACACACATGAGAGAGAGAAAGGCAGGCAGGCAGCCTTTAACACCAAAGGTAACACATGGTGAAGAAAAATGGACAAATTTGCTTACATAAAAACTAAACCAGGCCTGACAGTGGTGATGCACGACTTTACCCCCAGCATTTGGGAGGCAGAGGCAGATGGATCTCTGTAAGTTCAAGACCAGCCTGGTCTACAAAATGAGTTCCAGGATAGCCAGGGCTATACAGAGAAACCCTATCTCAAAAATCCAAAAAATAAAACCAAACCAAACTAAACCAAAAAACAAAACAAAACAAAAAAAAACCAAAAAACCAAAAAAAAAAAAAAAAAAACAAAACCCAAAACAGATAGGTGTGATGGCACATGCCTTTAATTTCACCACTCAGGAGGCAGAGTAGAGGCAGGCAGATCTCTGAGTTCAAGGTTAATTTGGTCTACAGAGCAGGTTCCAGCCCAGGGCTACGCTGAGAAAACTTGCCTCAAAAAACCGAAGACTAAACCAAACAAAACAAAAACAACAACAACAAACTAACTAACTAACTAAATTAAGGGCTGGTGAAATGGCAAAGCAGATTAAGGTACTTGTTGCTAAGTCTTAAGACAAGAATCCAAACTCATGAATCCAAACTCCATGGCCTGCATGGTAGGAGAGAAATGACTCTAGCAGGCTGTTCTCACCTCCACAGTTATGCTGTGGGACTTGCTGTGGGGGACACGCCGTGGGACATGTACACCTTTCCTTTCCCCACCAGACTGTATCATAAAATACCATATATAGGGGCTGGAGAGACAGCACCTACATGACAGTTCACAACTGTCTATAACAAACAATAGAAAAAAAATCAAGGGACAAACGGGCAGCCCATTAAGTAATAATAACAAAGCAGTTATGACCCAGGATGCAGAGTGCTTGCCTAGCGTGTGGAAGTCTGGGTTTAATCCTTAGTCCAATAAAAAAAGAAAAAGAAAAAGAAGAAGAAAGAAGGCTGGAGAAGCACACACCATGTTCTCACGAATCTTACCTTCTCTTGGGCATCTCTTTTTTCTTAATCCTTGAGCTCAAACCTATATTAAACTATCTTCACCAATTCCTGACACCCCCCCCCAAAAAAAAAGAAAGTAAAAGAAAAGGAAGACTGGGAAATGTTTGCTTTCTAAGCACGTGGACCTGAGTTGGATTCTCAGAACCCACAGGAAAAAACAAACAAATAAACAACAACAAAGCCAGGTGTGGTGCAGGGTGTGACAGTCTGTGACGCGATCCTGTGAAAGCAAGAAGACCAAGAAAGAGCTCAAGGTAGCCTAGGCTACAAAAGACTGTCTCAAAAGGCAAATAAACAGACTGGTAAGGTGGATCAGTAGCTAAGAGCAGCCAAGGAGTGGAGAACTCAGCTCCTAAAGTGGAGCAACCAAGATTTTGTGAGTCTATTTTAAAATGTCACTACTTGCTTCTGGAATACTTAGAAAAACATACAATCTGTTCCTAATTTTTCTAAAATTTTACAAATATACATCTGCATACCTACAAGCATATAAACTTGCATGCCTGACTGGCAAAACATACCTCCAATCAGCATAGCATGCCAGCCACACAGGCAGCATCGCTCTGGATGGGGTAACAAGCCCTGGAGTCCAGACTCTCTCTAGGTGTTCTACACACAGGGCACCGGGAGCACTCACTCCCGGTAAACTGAGCGGACAGGAAGTGCTGCACGCTGCAGCAGCGCAACCTGGAGGTGTTCGAGAGATTAGGTCTGAGAAGGAGAAAGTCCTCTTAGCCTCAACTGTACACAGCAGCTGTGGTAGCACAGAAAGCTACGATTTAAAAAGGCAAGAGCACCTGAACCAAGGAGCCCCAGTCATAGGGGTTCAGTGTGGTTCAACATATGAAGAACAGAACTGACCAGTCATTAGTGGCTAAAACAAGACCGAGCCACTCAACCCAAGTTCCAGGTGCCTGCAGAAGCTCATGAGGCCGGCAGCACGAGTTGCCACTCCTTCCCCACCCACACTGGTGTGGGCAGGGCCTGAAAGCAAACCTCTGGCAGTGGCAGAATCAGCAGAGCTGACACCAGGGCTGAGTGGTGAGGTGTGAGTAAAACACATGGGTTCCGTCCAGCCCAGAAGAGACCTGGCAGACATTTTTAAGACCAGTGCCTTAAAAATGTGAGTTGTTGTCTCTGCAGTGACTCAAAGGGTGACCAGATGCTTGGTAAAGTCCCTTCCCATGTCTGTGACGCCCTCATTGACTTTTAATTCTGCCAGTCAGCTTTAATAACAATTTAAACACTTAAGGGTAAGAATGACAACATTCATCTTCAGAGCCTGGATGGCTCGGCAGGCTTGGGAAACCACAGAAAGGAGGCAGGCGCTTATACAGACATACAGAAGCCACAAAAATCAAAACTAAATATATTCAAACAAGTCATATCCTCTGCGGCCTGCTTTCTGGAATGAAGTTATTTTTTAGACAAATTGGGCTACTTCATCTCCTTAGAATGAATTAAATTATTCCAAACGGACTGCTTGCCCGTGTCTGCCAACTACCCCCCCACAGCTGGAAACTTACTTTTTGGGTGCCAGCAGCTTGGACATTCTGCCATGTCGCTACAGGTTCTGTAGCCACCTGCCACTCTGGGTGAGTATTCGTGAGTAACTTCACAAAGGTGGATTTGCCCACAGCTGCAATGCAAATGGCACGTGTTGGGATGCTTCCCAAATCCGGGTGAAGGAGGCAGCCACTAACCTCTGCCACGAGTGCCCATCTCACAGGAGCAAGGGCCAGCTTTTCCAGCTTCAAAACTTGGCAGCCATGACTGTCAGCCTGGTGATAGGATGGGCAGCTAACCAGCTACCACAGTGAGTCCGGGCAACAGGAAGGAGACATGGCCTGTGGATTCAGGCTGCAGCTTTAATGACTCAACCTCTGAGAGGCAGGGTATCTAGTAACTGCTGAAACAGAACCTTCACAAGCGCGTGAGACTAGTGATGTGATACAGCCAGGCTCAAGGAACTCCACGTTGAAGGAAAGACCATTCTGAGCCTCACTGAGTCAACAAGCCTAAAAACACTCACAGAAGATTGCTTGGGATTGTGGAGCACTAGGGTATGCTGGTAATAAATTACTGGATGCATTTTTTTTTTTTTCAAGACAGGGTTTCTCTGTGGTTTTGGAGCCTGTCCTGGAACTAGCTCTTGTAGACCAGGCTGGTCTCGAACTCATAGAGATCCACCTGCCTCTACCTCCCAAGTGTTGGGATTAAAGGCGTGCGCCACCACCGCCCGGCTTACTGGATGCATTTTATCCTCAGAGGACATGGATGATGGGCGCTAAGCAAACACAGAGGAAGCTACTAATAAATCACGCTGTGCTGAGAAGGGAAATGCAGACTGCCTCGGATGCAGCTCAGCAGGCTCAAAAGGCTCCTTTGAAGAAATGTCACCTGAAGGATGAGCAGTAGTCAGGCTGAGGGTGGATGAAGGCTAACCTACACATGGCAGCAGCATGAACCAAGGTCTGGGAGGAGCAACCCCAGAAGCAGCTGGCAGGGTGTAGCATGGGGAGTGAGGGAGAAGAGTGGTTGGGGATGGGGGTGGCCAGGCAGACAGGCAGTCAAGTGCAGGCCACACAGGGCCTCACAGGCTTGAGCTCTTCGGGCAAAGGTAAGTCAGCAATGGGTTTCAGCAGGGAAATGACAAGATTCCTTCTCAGCTTTTTATTTTTTCTTGTGTATGAGTGTCCTGGCCTGTATGCATGTATGTCAGTATACCACCTGTGTGCTTGGAAGTCACACAGACCAAAAAAGGGTGTCGGATCCCCTGGAACTGGAGGTCTGGATGATTGTGAGTTACCACAGGGGTGCTAGGAACTGAACCCAGGTCTTCTGTAATAGCAATAAAATGTTCTTACCACTGAAGCATCTCTCTGACCCCTCCTTCTCACCTGTTAAGAATGGACTGATGCAACACTTGGAGAGCAGGCCCTGCCCCTCACCAGGAAAGCATAATGGAGTCAGCCCTGTTAATGCAGACTGTAAGCACAGGAGAGCTGTCCGCACTTCACACCTGGTGGATCAATCCTATAGCTGCCCAGGCCCAGACCCAAAGACATGACTTGGCCCACCCCATCATCCCCCCAATCTGTAATCTGCTGGAGCACAAGAAGGGATCTGACCTATAGACCCAAAGCTGAGGATCCCCACAACACAGGGCAACAACAGGATATCCAAGAGGAGCCCTAGAGAGAGTCCAGTATCGATAGTGTAGTAGAAACCAGAGGCTTTCATTGAATCAGACCAATGACTCTTTGAAATGAACACTTGCAAGTAAAGATACATGGACAAAGGGGTTTACAGCGAGACTCACTTGCAGCTTCCATGATGAGATTAAGTTCTCCCCTTTTCTTAAATTTTGTTTTATTTGGGGGGAATAGCTGGTATTGATGGAGATGATGGGGAAATAAATAGGATCAAGATACATGATGTAAAAGACACATAGAATAAAAAAAGAATAAAGATTTTTAACATAAAAAGAAGACTGAGCTAAAGCAGAAGTCATTACAACAGTTGACTGTGGCTTGATTGGGGTAATGGCAAGGAGGTGGAACCAACCTAGTCCTACAAGACCCTACTGATTTCCATTTACACCTACATCTAGCACACCTCTGTCCTGAATTCCGGGTGGACAGAACCTTCTGGACATCCCAGGCACAGCTCAAAGTCAGGGTATTCCCCAAATAAACTCATCCTCCACTCACCAAGTGGAGCTCCCCCACCCTCCAGACCTACAGCAAGGTAACACCGGCTGCTGTAAGGACAGCCTCTGCCAGACCTCCAGAGGCCCCAAGGCCATTTGCCTGTATGTCTTAACTTTTCCTTGTTTGTTCCTTTTCTGTTTGCACCTCCATAACAGGAGCAGTATGCCTGCCTCTCTTACTCTCTCTTACTCTAGCTGTTCTCTCTGCAACTGAACCTCCACACCACAGCTGTGTTGCATGTGAAGTACATCTTAAAATGCTGCCAGGACTGGGCGTGGCAGGGTACCCTGTACAATCAGAAATGCTGGGGCAGGAAGTTCATGAGTCTAGGTCAGTTGGGGTTAGACAGTGCATATGAGGCCAGCCAGGATACATAATGAGACACTGTCTCAATACCAAAATCCTACTGCTTTCATCAACAATATACACATATACATACATGCATATCTCCACCCATCACCTGGGGTGAGGTGGCGTGCCGTGACATGCATAGGGGGATGAGAAGACAAATTGTGGAAGTTCTATCTCTTCATGTGGGTCCTGGGGACCAAACTCGGGTCATCAGCCTTGACGGAAGACATCTTTGCTTCCTAAGCCATCTCACCAGCCTTTGTTTTTCCTAAAAGTATACTCATTTATTTTTATGTACAATGGTGGGTGTGTGGAGGTCAGACGACAGCTCATGAGAGTTTAGTTCTCTCCTTTCACGTGGGTCCTAGAGTTGAGCTCAGATGGCCAGGGCTGAGCCATCTTGCTGGTCCTATTGCCTTCCTCTAAGCGGGGTCTGGATTCAACAGGACCTGGTCCCTCCCTACCCTTTCATGCCTCAGCTTTCCAGCTGGCCCCAGTGCCTTGCGCCCCTACTCATACCATGCTCTCTCCTGAAAGCAGACTGCACTGCTCTCACATTTGCTGGAGTATGCCCTTTCTATTCCTGGTCAATTCCTACCCAGCCGTCAAGGGTTTTCTCAGACGGCCCTCAGGTGCCAAGTCTCTGCTGATGCTGACACCTCTACACTGGGCTAGCTAATCCTTTCCGAGTGGCATGGTGTTCTAGATGTGACTCCATCATTACAATGACAACTGTTTCTCCAGGTGGAGGATGGGGCTTTGCTAGGACTGAAAACCAAAACTAGCCCCACATTCTGCCTCCACAAACAAAATATTAATTTCAGTTCCCTTCAAAAAGGACCAGTCTGAAATGTGGTAGCTCCCACCTCTAATCCCAGCACCTAGGAGGCAGAGGCAGGCAGAGCTCTTTGAGTTTGAGGCCACCTGGTCTACACACTGAGTTCTAGGCAAGACAAAACTATGTAATAAGACCTTCTCTTTAGAAAAAAAAGGCAGAAAAAGCCTTCAGAAGGGCCCTGAATCTCAATCTCTGTCAAATGGAACCAAGAAAGAAAGAGAGGGAGAGGGAGGAAGAGGAGAGAGTGAGTGTGTGTGACCGATCAGAAGTGCCATGTCTCAGCAGGGAGCCCACACATCAATCTGTGGCATTCATCACAGCACCCCACTCCTCTGAGAACACAGGAGGAGTACAAACAGTTTTGCAGTCACGCTCTTCTCTGTCCCACCTCCACCCAACTTTGCCTGTTCCTCTTGCTCTGCCTCTGCTCTTCCCACACGGAGGTGAGTAAATGCTTTCCCTTCCCTCGCAGCTCCAGGCCAGCAGCTTAATCCTTCCTCTTCCAAGCCCATCGTCTCACCTCTAATCACAGTGACTTCTCTGGTGAGCTCCCAAGTCCTGCTATGTTGGAGAGTTGCCAACAGGCTGAGGTGCTGCCTGTACTGAGTGGATATCAGCTTAAAATATGTGGCCTAGGTAGCTAATATTTAGAGTGTAGGTTGTTCAGTAAGTCTTAAAGATGGTCCTTATATTTAGGCTGAAAAGTTATTTAGACATTTAAAATGATATTTACCTGTGTGCCATGACGTGTGCAGAGGGCAGAGGAAAACTTGCAGGAGTGGTTTCTCTCCTTACACCATATGAGGCCCTGGGGACTGAATTCAGGTCCGTGGATTTGGCAGCAAGTGCCTTTACCCACTGTGCCATCTTGCCAGCTCCTGAGAACTACTTAACATAATATGAAAAAACTAGGCATTGTGGCTTATGCCCATAAGCTCTGTGTTGTAATAGGAGCGGCGGGGCTGTGTCCCCGGCACCCAGCCGCCCGCATGGCTAGCTTATGCCCCGAAATAATTACACGGAAACTATATTCTTTTAAACACTGCCTGGCCCATTAGTTTCAGTTTCTTATTGGCTAGCTCTTACATATCGATCTAACCCATTTCTAATAGTCTGTGTAGCTCCACCAGCTGGCTTACCAGGGAAGATCTTAACCTGCGTCTGTCTGGAGTGGGAGAACCATGGCGACTCCCTGACTCAGCTTCTTTCTCCCAGCATTCTGTTCTGTTTACTCTGCCTACCTAATTTTTTGTCCTATCAGAGGCCAAGCAGTTTCTTTATTACTTAACCAATGAAACAACAGATAGAAAGATGACCCTCCGCCATCAGCTCTGCAACTGGGAGGCCAAGAATAGAGGAAAACTACTGCAAATTGGAGGCCAGCCTGGGCTACAGAGCTTATTCCAGGCCAGCCTCAGCTATGAAGTGAGACTGTCTCAAATCAAACAAATAAAAAGTTAAAAAAATAGGACAAAAAGATGAAGGCAGCTGCTCTGCTGATTAGAAATGAATGATTAGCTCTGGTTGTATCTTTGAAAGGGAAAGATGGGAAGCCTCTGCAGGCTAGGGAGTGCCAGCTGCCTACCTGAGATCAGATGGTGCCAATTCATGACAGGGCAGTCAGAACTCTGAGACTTCGAGTCATGCCAGTTAAATACTCAAAACCTGGAAAGTCAACAAATACAATGGGAAACCTACAGTTCCAATTACTGGAACAATTACTTCTGACGTTCAGGGAACCATGTGCACAGCTCCCACCAACTCCAAGCCTTCTAGAAAGCCAACTTAGTAACCAGAAGCCAACAGCATCATAGAAAGACAGTAAACAGCAAGGGAAGGTTCCGAGAACTGGGAAAGCCTGGGTAACTCACTACGGGGTATAGCATTTACTGAATGAATACCACTGGAACTGAGCTGTGCCAGGCAGCGGTGGCACACGTCTTTAATCCCAGCACTCGGGAGGCAGAGGCAGGTGGATCTCTGTGAGTTCGAGGCCAGCCTGGTCTACAAAGGGAGTTCCAGGACAGGCTCCAAAGCTACAGAGAAACCCTGTCTCGAAAAACCAAAAGAAAAAAAAAAAAGAACTGAGCTGTGCCCAGGCACCATCCACACATGTGGAATTATCACTTCAATAATGCAAGGTATTTAAATAAAGTCTGGAGATGGTGTAAACCTCCAGTGTTGTCATCGCTACTATTCTTCCAGAGGACCTTAGTTCGATTCTTAGCATCCACATCGGACAACTCACTATAATTCCAGTCCAGGGGATCCAATGCCCTCTTTTGCCCTCAACAGGTATTGCATGCAGGCCCTGCATACACATAATTAGACAATAAAATAAAATCTTTAAAGACAAATGTATAAAAGGGTTCTCAGAGGTTTCACAGTGGGTGTGGCTCACCACTA
Source organism: Microtus ochrogaster (assembly GCF_000317375.1). NCBI lineage: Eukaryota > Metazoa > Chordata > Mammalia > Rodentia > Cricetidae > Microtus > Microtus ochrogaster. The sequence goes on along the minus strand of NW_004949098.1, from coordinate 229,953 downwards.
CCACAGAGGCTTGCTACTGACAAGAATACCATGACTACTGCCAGCCTCTCTTCAGATAATTTTTTTTAGTCTTGGAGTTAGCATAACTCAGAGTCACCTGCTACTGCTATTGGTCTCACTGTGTCCCACCTCTTGGTCTCCCTTTAGAGACTGAGTTGTTGGTAAACTCCATGTTGATTATACAGGAAATTCTTTCCTATTGCTGCACCATGTGAGGTTTTTATCTTTAAGATGGTCCTGCCTCAAACCAGACAGTTCTGCTGTGACTGCTCATCTTTTCCCAAATCATGGCCTTTTCTTCCCACAAACGGTTCTATAACTGCATGCTTGTTATAGTTAATTACGCTACAATATGATAAGAGACAGAAGCTGACCTAATGCTCCAGACGCCGTATTTTCTATATTCTAAATTTACTATTCCAGAATCTCATGGGAACTTTCAAAATACACTCTCACCTCTGGGCATTTTCTCTTTTGGGGGGTAGGGGAGAGTTCAAGACAGGGTGTCTCTGTGTACCCCTGGCTGTCCTGGGACTAACTCTGTAGATCAGGCTGGCCTCAAACTCAAAGATCCACTTGCTTGTGCCTCCCTAGTGCTGGACTTAAAGGTGTGCAACACCATACCTGGCATTTTCTTTTCCTCAATAAGATGGAAAACATGAGGGAAAAAATTCAAAAGCCTTTACTAAAGTCAGAGGGCAGTAAAGATAAATAAGACGTCCAGCATATCGAAAACTTTCTTCCCAAGAAAATGTAGTCTTAGCTGGGTGGTGGTAGCGCACGCCTTTAATCCCAGCACTTGGGAGGCAGAGGCAGGCGGGTCTCTGTGAGTTTGAGGCCAGCCTGGCCTGATCTACAAGAGCTAATTCCAGGACAGCCACCAAAGCTACAGAGAAACATTGTCTGGAAAAAAAAAAAAAAGAAAGAAAGAAAAGAAAATGTAGTCTTTATGTCAGGAACTGCATCTGCCGCCATGTGCGCTCAACCGCAGAAGCTCTCAGAGCACGCCTGCCGCTGTGTGCACTCACCCACAGAAGATCTCAGAGCACATTAAAGTGGCTCTGTAGCTAAAGCTGAGCTCTGCCCTCACAGTCCTTTCTCTTCTCCAACCTTGACACTAAGCCCAGGACCATAAAAGTTCTAATCCTAAAAGCATTCTGGGAAAACTTAGTCAACAAGTGTTAAAGAAACTTAATAAGTTTATTTGGTTTCTTTCCTTCTTTTTCTTTCTTCTCATGGGAAACTATTTATAAGGGGAAAAAAGGTTTTTCCTAGCTCAGAACACGATGAGAACTAGCCTTGCTGCAGGCGAGAGCTGACTGTCGGAGCTCTCCTTCCCCACTGTGCCCGTGACTCAGCCTTCCACTGTCGCTTCCTCTGAAGCCTCCTTGAACTCTCTCCAGGGCCACTCCATCTCCAGGCAGAATTAATCACTGCCTGCTCTAGTTCACCAAGGCATTAGACTGTAATTATTTGTTCATTCTTGCCCTCTCACCAGCCAGGCTGGGAGCTCACTTCATGAAGACAGACTCCTTTCCCATGCTGGGTGCCCGGCCAGGGACTAAGAATAGAAATGGGGGGATATGGATGAGGTGACACAGAGACAAGAGAATCCAGTATTAGAAAGAGGTAGGTTCTTCCCCACAAGGATTCTTTGCTCATTTTTAAAATTTGATACAAGTAAAAGACACACCAGCATGCATAAGATATCTTTTTGAGTGCAGGAAAAACATGAATTTAGCAAAGTCCTCTACTGCCTTACACACTAGTCTCCAAACTGGAGGGATTCACTCCTCCTCTCCTCACAGTAGGTCTCTGAAAGTGAAAAACCAGAATGGACTCAGACGGCACACAGATATTATCTCATACGGCAACTTGTACTTCAAATGGGGTTTGTAGTCACACAATAATGGACTTCAGGAGACAGTGGGAGACACAGATCCAGGATGAACAGAACTAGATCAGCTAGGGATTTGACTGTTGGGACTTCAGGAGTTCTAGGTGCCAAACTAGGATCACACCCGAAGCCATCCCTTTTCCTCTGTGTACCAATGACTAACCCACATGGATGAGCTGGGACAGGACTCTGGCAATCACTGACTGACAGCAAAGGCAGGACAACACAAAGCTAAACAGGGCACTGGTGACTCCGACTCAGGGAAGGTACTGAACGTGCCATCTCAACAGCACGTAGGTGCACACAGTCAGGGTAGGAAGTTCTGCCAGCCCACACAGGATGAGTAACTCTGTGTGGGACATGTCATCCGAGTGTGTGGTGATGGGAGCCGTTGGTGACTAAAGCCAAGTCAGACGAGTCTTCCAGGTCACTCTGCTGTACCTACTCCTACCTGTCCCCAGCTCCATGCCTGGCATCTCAGCACCATCACCAGTCTCTCTGCACTTTGGGTACAGTCAATCTGCTCAGATCTCCTCAGTGTGTCTCATAGACTCCTCAGCCAAAATGTACCACTCTTATCTCTTCAATCCATCCTCTGCGTCCTGAGTCACAATCCAAACCATAAACCCGAGCACCCTCCTCCTCTACTAACCTCTAAGAAGCCACTATGTCCTGGCAATCTCAACTTGAGACAATCCTTTGAAGTGCCATTTCTTTCTCTCTCCTTTCAAGCCTGTGTCGTCTTTCCTCCTTCAACTACAACAAAGAAACTTGTGCATTGGGCAAACTGGAAAAAGACTATGGGTCCCGCAACAACCCTGACACGGAAAGTGTCCACTCTATGAAGCGTTTGTTCATTCATTTACTGTAGCCTGATCTTTCTAGAAACTAATCTGGTTATGGCACACTGATTTCAACTTTACAGTAGCCCAGATGGCCGCCTGCTGCCAACAGGATAAACTAGCATGTACGGGTTCACCAACATCGGGCCAGTCATCCTCTGTGAACCTCTTGTTCTGCCACTACCTTATTTTTCTTGTTACTATGGCAAACTACCTGACAAAACAATCGAAGGAAGGAAGGGTTTATTTCACAGTTTGAGTCTGTCATGGGAGGAAGTCATGGCATCAGGAGGGTAAGGCAGTTTTGCATCCAAAAACAGGAAGACAGAAAGATGAATGTTGTTACTCTGACCTCCACACGGGAGCCATGACACAAACACACAAACACAGTAGATAAATGTAATAAAACATGTAAAAAAAATGCATTCTAGCAACGAGACCATTTTTTTAAATAAACTAATATGTTTTACTCTTTCACAAAAAGAAAAATTGCTGGGCAGTGGTGGCTCGCACCTTTAATTCCAGCACTCACGAGGCAGAGGCAGGTGGATCTCTGAGTCCAAAGCCAGCCTGGTCTACATAGAGAAACCCTGTCTCAAAAACAAAACCCCCCTCCAAAAAAAAAAAGTGCAAACCCTCTTCCACTTGCAGCTATCAAACCATGGCATGCTCGTCTAGGAAACATGTCAGCTATTAACCTACCCTCTGCAATTCTTCACCCCCATTCTCCTAGAATCTGGGACAAGCAGGCTTTCAAGTCTCCTCCTGAAACTGTTCAAGGTCACCCAAATCTCCACTCAAACAGTATTACCCAATCCACATCCCCTCCCTTTAACTGCTCTGCTCGGTTTCCAGGATGTCACTGTCTTTCTTCCTCCTCCTCCCTCTGCGGCTTCTCTTCTCAGTCTCCTCTGCCCAGGACTCCTCATCGTCCTGACCTATTGAGGTCCTCAGGCCATAGGACTTTCCTTCACTACAGTCGTCTGGCTTAAATACCACCTATATGTCTAGCACTGCATCTTCCACTCATAATCCAACTTCTACTTGGTTATCCAATAGCCACACAGCAAACCCAAAACATTCTTAAGACTCTTGAAAGCCAGGCGGTGGTGGTGCACATTTTTAATCCCAGCACTCAGGAAGCGGAGACAGGCGGATCTCTGTGAGTTTGAGGCCAGCCTGGTCTACAAGAGCAGTTCCAGGAAAAAACCCAACTCTTGAAACCACTAACACAATCTGTTCTTCCCAGACTTCTAAGACAAACTGAGCTGGGTGTGTTATTGCGTGACTGTAAATCCAGGTACTATAGATCAGCTTGAGCTCCACAGGAGTTCAAGGCCAGCCTGAACTACAGAAGCAAGATTCTGATGGGGGGGGGGGGGCACATGACACAAAAACAAAACACATGGTCTGGGCTAGAGAAATGGCTTAGCAGTTAAGAGTACCTCCCAGAGGACCTGAATTTAGTTCCCACTACCCATGCAGGTGGCTCACACCTGTAACTCTCCAGCCTATGAGGGAACCTGCACATGCTCACACAGAACAAAACTAAAAACAAAATAATCTTTAAAACATTTTTTTAAAAGGCTGGGATGGACTTCAGTGGCACAAATAAAATAACTATGCAAACAAATACACATTTAAAAGAAAAATCCAAATTAAGTCTTCCAGGCTGTCCAAGTGAAAATGACTGAGTTCACCACTGACCCGCCCAACACTACACGGCTCAGCTATCACCAGGTCCAGCTGGCCCTACCTTAAAATGTAACCTTCACCTGGGCCCAACTTATCCTGTCACCATTGCAATGGCTTCCCGAACGATGTCTTCCACTTTCAATGCATTGGACAGGTGATGCCGTTGTCCCTCAACTCCTCAAACCACTGAACGACTTCCTGTCTCAGGGTAAAACCCACGATGGCTTCTGGGATCTACACACCCTGGTCATTTTTCATCTACCTACCCACCTACCCTCATCTCCCTCCACCGCTTTCTTCCGCCATCCCACTCCCGGCCGAGATGGATTCCCTCCTCTTCACCACACACACCATTAGATCTCCAGGTTTTCCTACTTGCGCTGCCTGGACTGAGGATCCTTAACTACTCACACGGTTCACTATCTCACATCATCAGTTACCACTCTAGAAAACAATCACCCTCAATCTCTCTTCCTTGATCTTTCTTCATCTTCCTCATCACTACCTTCACTGTTCACCTTGCTCACTCTATAGTTCAATAGGGACCGACCCCTGTATCCCTCCCTCTTTAAATCCCACGAGTGGAGAATTTTTACATGCTCTGTTCATGGCTGTGTCCTCGGGCCAAGAACAGTGCTGGCACAGGGAAGATGGAAATAGGGTGGTTTGATGTACGTATGAATAAAATGAGAAACACTATCTGCTGCAGGACTGTCTTCAGCACTCCATACCTGCTGATTCCCATTATGGACTGGTCTCTGTGCAGAGGCCCAGGCTCTCAGAATTCAGGAACATTAACACGAACCATTTTGCTTCAATTTTTTTCTTTTTAATTTAAGATGCCGGACTACTTGTAACCAAAAATGTTATACATATTTCTAAGTTTAGAAAATGAGATCTTTCCAAAAGAAGCAAGCAAATGTCTGGGAGTTCGAGACCACCTTGGTTTAAATAGCAAGTTCCAAGCCAGCTAGGGCTACATAGTGACCGCCTCAAAATAAAACGACACCGTAATCATTCACAGCGCAGCTAACACGGGGGTACGGCAAAATAGTGAAGGATCTGTTAAGAACTGAGTCTAAATAAACAATGGGTCATTTTGACGTGTATGTCCCGAATACTGCGTGTGGCACACTAAAATTGCCTTTAATTCTATGTAAACTGGGCATTTATTTTTATTCTTGCTAAATCTGGCAATCCTATTTTGGGAAAACAAATGGCACACTGTAGCGTCTATTTCTAGCGAAAGAAACACGCCAGTAAACCCGTACCATTCTGGGGCTATCTGCAGCTTGCGTGGCTTTTACGTCCCCATGGGTGAGTAGGCGGCCGGGTTGAGGCCCAATGTCCCCAAAATCAAAACCCACGGTGCACTGTGGGAGAAAAACCCTGACAAGCAGAAACAGCAGGTCGGGTGGTGGCAGCAGAAGGGGGTGAAGTGGGCCGGACTGGGGCAGGATCTGAGCCCAGTTTCCTTTCCCAGCCTGTCAGTCACCTACTCGGCGGAGGCCAAGGCTCGAAAGCCACTTTCTGGCCCTTACCGATGTTGCCTTCGATGGCGAGCCTTCGGGGGCCGCCCCCGTCGTGCATGGCCCTGGCGCGTGGCGCGTCCATGAGCGCGTTCAGAGCCAGGGAGCGGAAGGGCGCTCGGAGTCGACGCAGAAGGAATCGACCTGCAGGCATCCTAACCAAGCTCCGCGAGGCGGGCACTTCCGCCGAGGGCACTTCCTCCTGCAGCACCGCGCCTCTGACGTCAGAGGGCCGCCAGGCAGGAAGTGGCTGTTTTTAGCTTTTAGCTCTCTAAGAGGCGGGGCGTGGGTGGGGAGGGGTGCGGAGGGGCCTACGGGGCCGTTCTGCTCCTGTTGTTTGTGGGGACCCTGTGGCGCTGTCGCGGCGTTTCGGTGTAGCAGGGTTTGCTGACTGGTGGAGTTAAGGCGTTTATAGCCCTTTCGTTGTTGTTGTTTTAATTACATTGATGTTTGTATGCATGCATACACACACTCACATATGTTTATTTGTTTCCTTGTTTGTAGTGTGTGCGGAGTTCAGAGGACAATTTGCAGGAATAATTCTCTGTTTTTACTATGTGGGTTCCTGGAATCGAACTAGGCTGTTAGGCTTGGTGTCAAGTGCCTTCGGAACCTTTGAATTTTAATAGACGAATCAAAATACATGGAGGGTTTGGGATATAGCTTAATTGTAAAGTATGCACAAAGCCCTGGCTTGGATCCTCAATACCGTAAAAACTGTAACTAAAAATCTTAAGTTACATTTATTTATTTTGCTATTTTGAGACACGGTCTCATGTAGTGTAATTTGGTTTGATCCTCCTGCCACTCCCAAGTGCTCCACCATGCTCATTCTGTTTATGTGGTGAGGGTACACCTGTGAGGGTTAGGACAACTTCTAGGAACCTGTTCTCTCCTTCCACCATGCGGGGTTCTGAGGGTCAAACTCAGATTGTCAGTCTGCAGCTAGTGTTTTTACCCACTGAGCCATCTTACTGGCCCTAAGTGACTCCTTCCCCCAGAATTTGGGAAATTATTGCCTGAAGGAAGAAACTGGACATTTATGGAGGCGAACACCATCCAGTAACTTACACAAGTAATGCTTCTCATTCCATGTAATTACAACATGACGTTGGGCCATTATTTTTACATTGAGGATTCAGCTTTTATTCATTTCTTATTTTGACTTTGAAATAAGTAAAATGTTCACTCAAATTACTGGTATAATCTTTTTGTTTTTTTCAGTATCTCTTTGGTTCTAATTCTAAATTCCTAAGAGAAAGAACCTGTGGCCAGAGGCTAGGATCTCATGGAATGACATGGGAACTGAATACAGTTACTTTTCTTATTGCTATAGCAAGACACCCGACAGAAGCTCGCTAGAGACGGAAGGTTTGTTTTGGCTCTTGGTCGGGAGGATTTCAGTCCCCTAGAGTGGGGAGGAATGGCGGGAGCATGTGGTGGAGAAGGCAGGAGCTTTATAGTGAACCAGGAGGCAGAGAGCACAGGCAGAGCTGGGGGTAAAGCCAGGAGGGGGTCTAATCTTTAAAGGCCCACTCCTCCAGACAGGCCCTAGTTCAAAGGCCTACAAAATAGTGCCCTGGGTTGGGGACAGATTAAAATCATTAGCCTGCGAGTGATTTTAGATTCTAGCCTCTACAAGGGGTGTGTGCCCTCTCTATGCTTAAGGAAGGGCAACTAGGGTCAATTAAACTAGTTTCTCCCCAGAGTGATTAGTTCCTACTGACTGATATCAATAGGGTCTTTTCATCCAGTTTAGGTGCTGGCCAGAGGAAAGTTGTGGCTGTTGTCTAATGGCATTCTCTCCCGTTGACTTTGGAGAATGAACTCCTTCCTGCTCCTGGCGGTTGTGAGACAGGAGTTAATGCATAGGGGCTGAGGCTGCCTTGCCAGAACTCTAGCCAGGCAGCTTCCCTTCCCTCATCCCACTCTGCTAAGCATCTGTTGTATGTCAGGTTCCCTGCTTAGCTCTCTGAGTGCAGCTCCGAAGGATGGATTAGTTTTCAAGTGCTTACAAATGCTGCTGTCATAAATAAAGCTGACAGCACATTAAAGACCATGCCATCATTCAAACGTGTGAGACAAATGTTCAAAAGGTGGCTTTCTTAGGCATCTATTTATTTAGCATGCAAGGGGTGTGTGCAGATTCATGTGCATACAGATACGTGTCCGTGTGTGAGCGCACCTATAGAAGTCAGAGGACAACCTTGGGCATGTGTTCTTGCCTTCTGCTTCTTTCAAGGCAGGATTTCTTGTTGTTTACCATTGTGTGTGCCAGGATGTCTGGCCCAGGTGCTCCTGCCTATTCTAATGTCTCTTCTTCCATCTCGCTGTAGGAGCACTGGGTTTACAGATGGGTGCTACTGTGTCAGGCTTTGTGTGTATTCTGGGGATTCCAACTCAGGTCCTTAGACATGCACAGCAAGCACTTTGCCCACCGAACCATCTCTCTAGCCTCTTTTTGGGTATTTTCTTCTTATTTTCAAATCACAGTACCTCTCTTTGTCAGCAGATAACTTGGCATCCGCTAAAGAATCTAGAACAAGAGACTGCAGGGCTATTAGGATCACTTGTTCCATTGTGAACACTGGAGTTCAGGTTCCAGGATTTATGTCACTTGCTAAATGTGTAGGCATTCCCACAAACGTCTGTAACCGTAGCATTAAGGTGGGCAAAGACACAAGGATTGCTGGGGTTTTCTGGTCTCTAGCCTAGCTTAGAAAGCACAAGCCCCAGATTCAGGGAGGGATCCTGCCTCAAAGGAACAGTGATGTGGGAGTGATTTCTTATTAATAAAGAAACTGCCTAGGCCCATTTCATAGGCCAACCCTTAGGTAGGCGGAGAAAACAGAACAGGATGCTGG
>NW_004949098.1:201443-218411 GCF_000317375.1 Microtus ochrogaster | reverse complement strand
CCAGCTTGTGGGCTACACAGATTAATAGAAATGGGTTAGATCAATATGTAAGAGCTAGCCAATAAGAGGCTGAAACTAATGGGTCAGGCAGTGATTAAAAGAATACAGTTTTCGTGTAATTATTTCGGGTATAAAGCTAGCCGAGCAGGCGGCCGGGTGCTGGGGACGCAGCCCCGCCGCTCTTATTTCAACAGAACAGGCAGAAAATGACAGAGGACAACAACACTGGATGCCCTCTCTGGCCTCTGTACACAAGTACTCCCCCACATGCATGTACTCACACAGATACATGTTAATTCATTAAAAGTTTAACAGCCCTAAGAGAGTGTTTTTGTGTTGGTTTTAAAGTGAAGAAATAGTGGTGTAGAGGTAAGATGGGAGATGCAGAAGTCAGATGGGTATGGAGGATGGGGAGGGTGGACTAGTCAGTCTGCCCACTGTCCCACCAGGTGGACAGGTGGAGATTCCAGAGCATTCTTTTAGAGTAAGTTGATCTCTACCTGTCCTTGGATCCACTCAGTGTCTGTATTGCTTATCTGTGTATTGTGTGTACAGCTTGTGCATTGTGTGTGTTGTATGTGTATGTCCCTCTGCTTGGCCTTCAAGAGCCAGTCTCTTGGAGAAGTGCCTGAGGAAGCACACATAGAAGGTCAAAGAGCTCTTGTGTTCCCAGGGTGCACCCTCACCAGTCCCTGGCAGGCTGGGACTGTGGATGCTGGCTTTCTGCTTCTAACTTGGCTTAGATTCAAGAGCAATGTGTGTGGGTTAGATGCAACAAACCCTCCAAAGAGCTTTTGCTGACCAAGGCTCTTCTGCCTCTTCCAAGCAGCCTACTGGGTTCTCCCCAGAGACTTCTGTAGGAAGTCACACACAAATCCAGAATCCAGGATCTGCTTCTGGAAAATAGATCCTAAGATTGCATTCCTCCAAGGAGTTTTGAAGACATGCTCTCCCTCCCACCGCTCCCAAAATTCAAGTGTGGGCTACTGCCCAAGAATTTGAGGTCTCTGTACTTGGTTGCTGGGCCCCAGTATCTCTAAGTGTGTATGTTTGCAATGGCTTGGGGCCAGGCTATACTTTCAGGATCACAGAGGCCAGGACTAGGCAGATGAAGGAAAGGACATCAGGCAGAAATGAGGGCCTCCTTCTGATCCTAACTAACAGGGTAGCCTAGTCACCAGCAGTATAGCTATATGACAGGGAATGGTACGTAAATGGATGTTCAGAAGAGTTAAGGTCTTGGTGAAGACTCCTTAGAACCAAGAGAACGCAAGTGTATTTGACACTAAAGCCAGTATTCTTTCTTCAGTGCCATTTTTTCTTCATTCCTTGAACATTGATAAGAACAAGAACAACATATTTGGCGAGGTGGGAGTAAGAACTCGGCTTTTAGAGATATGAGCCCTTATCAGTGATGTGGGGATGTTTACAGCACTCACTTCAGGAGCAGTGTGGGGATTAGAACTGTGTGAGGGATTCGAGAGATGCTCAGGGGATAAGAGCTCTTGCTCCTCTTATAGAGCACCTGACTTTGGTGCCTAGCACCCTTTTTGGGTGACTCACAGTTGTCTGTAACTCCAGCTCCAGGGGATCCTGTGATCTTTTCAGGCGCATGCACATAAAACCACAAAAAAAACCCCACATAATTTTAAAAAAAAAGAGTAATGAAAAAGATGGCTGGAGAGATGGCTCACTGGTTAAGAGCACTGGTTGCTCTTACAGAGGACCCAGATTCAATTCCTAGCACCTGCAAGACAGCTCACAACCATCTGTAACTCCAGTTCCAGGGGATGCAATGCCCTCTCCTGTCTTTCCTGGGTACTGCACACAGGTGGTACACAGAAATACAGGCAGAACACTCATCACATAGATATATCTAACAAGGAGCAGGAGGAGGAATAACACCTGAAAATCCCTTAGCATTGCCCCTGAGATAGGAACGTCCAGGAACAAAAGAACCTCACACAGGTAAGGCTTGAAGGTTTTAATGTTTTGTGGTTGTTAACAGCAATCTTGAGGGGGTTCTCAGAGAAGCCCCTCTGACTTTAGAAGCATTTCCTGTGGACAATGGACGGTCCAGCCTCGTCATACTCTGGCTTGCTGATCCACATCTGCTGGAAGGTGGAGAGAGAGGCCAGGATGGAGCCTCCAATCCAGACTGAGTACTTCCGCTCGGGAGGAGCAATGATCTGCAAAGAGAAAATGTGGCAAATTATGACCAGCCCCCAGTGGGTGAGAAGTGGGGTACGGAGTTTCATGTTGTGGTCTCAGATACTGTGGCGCTTCAAAACCAGGTGCTCACACGAGCCTAAGATTCTAAACCATCCAGATCAGTACAAAATCCCATCTCAATAATAAAAAATACAAAATTAAAATAAGCAAGGAGGATAAGAAATGAGAAAATTTCTCAACCCACTCCAGAAAAGGATAGCCTCGGTGGACAGGCTAGGGACTGGAGAGGTGGCTCAGTGGGTAAGAGCACTTGTTGCTCCTGCAGAGGACCTGAATTCTGTTCCCAGCACCCACATAGCAACTCACAACTGTATGTAACTGCAGTTCCAGGGGCATCTGAAGCCTCTGGCCTCCACGCGGTGCACAGACACACATGCAGGCAAAAAACACAAGATAAATAAATCTACAAGTAAATAAGATATAAATTGTAAATGATTAGATTGTTGGCCAAATTGCTCTTTACCCTGCCACTCCCCATCTCCTCCATAGAAAGAGTGGGTTCCTCTATTCTGCGACTTTGGGCTGGGCTTCCTGTCACCTTGTCCAGTGGATGCTAGCAACCACAACACAAACAGGAATTGAAATGTTCTTGCCTGGTTGGCCATACTCCCTGTGCCTCCTCCCTCTTCATGAGAAGAACTCTATGGGAGCTGCTGGTCCTTCATCATCAGTCTTGAAGTCTGAGACTCAGGACTCCACCTGAGCTGAGCAGACCCATAGAGGTGCCCAGACAAAGGTGACTCGGGTTAACTGACTTGCTGTTAACCACAACTGTGTAAGTAACTATGCTCGTTGTTATGTGCCGCTGAGATTTTGTAGGTGTTTGTTACTCAGCAATAGCTGACCAGTACCAAAATCCAGCCCTTGCCTGAGATGTTTCCTTTCACAACTCTGTGCTAGTCTACTTAAACCCTGCTATGAGCTTCATTTGGCCATAGCCGCTCTTATATGGGAGGCTCTCAGTATTATGCATGCATCGTTAACCATTTCCACGTGTTCGACAACTTTGAACTCCAACTCATTTTCTAGTTTTTGAAGCATCTGAAGTGTTTTGTTTGTTTGAAATAGGGTCTTACATAGTCTTATTTGGCCTTGAATTCTTTGCATATAAGGAAAACCTTGAATTCCCGATCCTGCAGCCTTTTCCTTTCTCGGACTGAAATTACAGGTGTATGCCACCAATCCAACCCTCAATCTGTCTGTCTGTCGTGTGTCTATCATGGGAGGAGATGTTGTGGTGTAGGTGTACACATGCCGTAACACTTCTGTTGAAGTCAGAGGACAGCCTTTCGGGTCAGTTATCGCCTTTCCTCGTGTGTGTCCTGGGGCATGAACTCTGACCTTCAGACCTGGTGGCAGGCACCTTCACTGCAGAGTCATTTCTCCAGACAGGGTTTCTCTGTGCAGGCTGCCTATCCTGGCTCACTGTGGAGACTAGGCTGGCTTTGAAGAGATCCGCCTGCCTCTGCCTTCTGAGTGCTGGGATTAAAGGAGTGCACCACCACTGCTTGGAAAGCCCTCAATTTGTCAAAAAATCAATTGACAGAAATCCTTGAGAGTGGTATGATTGTTTGGAGACCAGAAGCCAGGGATGCCACCAGAAAAAATGGGATTCCTTTCTGTCAAGACCCCTGAGATTGGACACCACCATAAGAAGTCGTGTTCAGTAGATCAGAGAAGCCTAGTCAAGGTCTAGAACGTCTCTGGGAATTTGAAGTGACAGCCAGTCCTGTGGCTACACATTCCCTTTCTAGAATTTTGCATCTCTTGTTCAAGTTGTATTGTGTTGTTGTATACATGTATGTTTGCATGTATGTGCTTTTTTGCCAAAGGTTAACATCTGGTATCTTCCTCAATCTTCTCCCATCTTATTCTGAGACACAAGGTTTTTCGCTGAACCTAGAGTTTGCTGATTCCGTTAGGTTGGCCAGCCTTCAATCTTTGGGATCTGCCTGTCTCTGCCCCCCTAGTGCTTGGATTACAGATGTGCTGGGATTACAGATGTGCTTCATCTGCTTCTGTATGTGGGTTCCAGGGACTCAGGCTCATAGCAGTACCCTGCTGCCTGAGCCATTTCCAAATCCCTCTTCAAACCATTTTTAAATTTTAATGATACTTTAGTGTTGACACTTTCTTTTCTTAATTTTTTAATGAACTGGACATGGTGGTACTCAATTCTAATTCTAGCACTCAAGTGGCAGAGTCAGGCAGATCTTTATAAGTTTAAGGCCAGTCTCGTCTACATAGGGAATTCCAGATCAGCCAGGGCTAAATAGTAATGCCTATCAAAAAGAAAAGAGAAGAAACGAAAGAAAACTCCCCTCCCCTGTGTGTGTGTGTGTGTGTGTGTGTGTGTGTGTGTGTGCGCGCGCGCGCGCATGTGCACATGCAAGTATCCAGAAGAGCATTAGCTCTTATAAGCTGTAAATTATAAGTCCTGGGTACTAAACTTGGGTCTCTGGAAGAGCAGCAAGCATCTTTTTGTTTTGTGAGATAGAGTCTCACTGTGTATCTCCATCTGGTCTGGAACACAGCATGTAGACCAGGAACTCAAGGGATCCACCTGCCTCTGCCCACAAATCCTGGGACCAAAGGTGTGCCCCACCATGCCTGACCCAGCAGCAGGTGCTCTTAGTGGCAGAGCCATCTCTCTGACCCCGGTCATTCTCACTCTCTCATTCTATTTCCTTCCTCCTCCTGATTTCCCCACAAAGTCTCTCAATATGGTCATCACCTCAAATTCTTTCAATATTATCTTCTCATATGATGTCCATGTGGTTATGGATTGAGCCATGCTAAGTATGTCTTTATCATTGCCCCAAGGAATATAATCCTCCATGATGCGGTTGATTGCAGAACTCCCGGGAAGATAATGATGAAACCAGGAGACCACCACACTCCAAGGCCCAGCAACATCTCCCATATAGGCAGGTGTTTGTATACAGACCAGCAAAAGGGAAGTAAGGCAAGACCTGACCCACCTTGATCTTCATTGTGCTGGGAGCCAGGGCTGTGATCTCCTTCTGCATCCTGTCAGCAATGCCGGGATACATGGTCGTGCCCCCAGAGAGGACATTGTTAGCATACAAATCTTTGCGGATGTCAATGTCACACTTCATGATAGAATTGTATGTTGTCTCATGAATTCCAGCGGACTCCATGCCTGGGGGAGGTGACAGTTTTTTAATCAACACCCATGCCTTCAGAAATGTAGCTCATATCAGGCTCACGCTTGTAATCCCAGGCACTTGGGAGGCTGAAGTAGGAGGGTTGATGAATTCAAGGCTAGCCTGGGTTACAGGGTGAGACACTGTTTCCACATCAGACAAGAACACCAGAAGGAATGTAACTACAGCTCTTTAAAGAACCCTCCCCCTGGCTCACACCCTTGGTCAGCTGTCACCTGGACACACCTCAGATCCCCTACTGCTCATGGCCCTGGCTTTAGTTTCTTTCTGCCTCAGCTGACCTTTCTCTGTTACCCAGGGTACATTTCTGAAGCAACACACTTCTTTCTCCGGCTTTAAGGAGATGTAATTCATCTACTATAAAGTTAACCCTTTTAAAGTGTACAGTTTAGTAGTTATTAGTATATCCACAGAGCTGGGCAACTGTCACCACAATGACAATTTTTAAAGACAAGCTGGCTTTCAATTCACTGTGCAGGTGAGGATGACCTCGAACTCCTGATCTTCCTGTTTCCACACCCCAATCACTGAGATTCCGCGGCTGTACTATCACCTCCAGCTCTAGAGCATTTTAATGACCCCAGAGAAACTCCATGGCTATGAGCAGCCACTCCCCTTTTCCCTAAACACTCCCCAAGAAAGTGGTTTCCTTTATTAAGTATTATCTCTTAGTCCTTGTACTATCTGGTAAGTACATGTCACTGATTCCATTTTTTAAAAGTTTATTATTAACCCTATTGTTTTATTTATGTGTTTGACTGTGGGTTTGTGCTCATGAATACAGTGCCCATGAAGGTCAGAAGAGAGTGTCAGATTCCCTGTTTTTTTTTTAAATATTTATTTATTTATTATGTATACAATATTCTGTCTGTGTGTATATCTGTAGGTCAGAAGAGGGCACCAGACCTCATTACAGATGGTTGTGAGCCACCATGTGGTTGCCGGGAATTGAACTCTGGACCTTTGGAAGAGCAGGCAATGCTCTTAACCACTGAGCCATTTCTCCAGCCCCGTCAGATTCCCTGAAACTAGAGTTACAGGCTGTTAGGAGCTGCCATGAGGGTGCTGAGAACTGAATCTCTAGAAGGATCAGCTTGTGCCCGTAAATGGTGAAGCATCGCTCCAGAATGCCCCATTATTTCCAGTTCTATACACAGGAAAGCCACAGATGGAAGGAGATGGCACGTCAGTGTGACAGTGCTCAGAGGTAGAGAGCTTCAGGATCAGCACTAAGTCAACTCCAGTCTCAGGTTCTCTCTCTACACCACTGTCGAGACACAGACCTCTGCACCTAAATGCTAAATGATGCAGAAGCGGTCTGGATCGACCTTTGCCCTCGTCATTACTTTGTTATTATCATACTATCTCACCTGTCTTGCTTTTCCTTTTAAAAATATTTAATTGTATATGTGTGTGCCTACATGAATTTATGTGCACCATATTCATGCAAGTGCTCATGAAGGCCAGAAGAGGGTACTGGATGCCCAGGACTTGGAGTTACAATCAGTTGTGAGCCAGCATGTGGGTGCTGGGAACTGAACCTTAGGTCCTCTGGAAGAATGGTAAATGCTCTTAATCTCTAAGCCTTGGCTCCAACTCCATCCTGTTTCTTCCTCCATCTTGGTTTCTTTAGTCTTCTATTCAAAATATGTATTTATTTGCTTGTTTATGCAACACTGTCCCTTCTTGGGAAAACTTAGGGCAGGTAAAAGTAACAAACAAAGTTCCTGTGACTCTCTTTCCTCACTTCATCCAGTCCTCTGCCCTGCATCCTCCCACTCTGTCTCCTCCATCCTCCTCCCTGCACCCTGCACCCTGTCTTAAAACCCTTTGTCTTGACTCCTTCCCCCTGTATTGTTGGAACTGCTTTTCCTGAAAATATCTCTTACCTTTATAAAGTGATCTTTGGCCAGACCTTGCAATCACGTTACTCATATGCATTGAAGTCATTTAAAACTATGTATTCCGTCTGCTGTCCTGAAGTATACTCAGCCTATTTAACTTGCCTTTAAGAAAACAATGTAACCAACCTTACTGTACTTTGAACTTCCTATATAATCTCATTTTACAATCTAAGCTAACTGCAAAGCTTTAATCTTAAACCATGTATGATTGCATGTCCCAGATGCAGAAGTGTGTGTGTGTGTGTGTGTGTGTGTGTGTTGTGGTAACCATTTGCTGAAAGCAGTCAACAGGTTGAAAGCAACCTTAAAGAAAATAAACTTGGGGCTGGAGAGATGGCTCAGAGGTTAAGAGCATTGCCTGCTCTTCCAAAGGTGCTGAGTTCAATTCCCAGCAACCACATGGTGGCTCACAACCATCTGTAATGAGGTCTGGTGCCCTCTTCTGGCCTGCAGTCATACACACAGACAGAATATTGTATACATAATAAATAAATATTTTAAAAAAATAAAAAAGAAAATAAACTTCCCACAAACCTTGGAAGCAGCATGAGGATATATAAATTGATAACATCTGTGTATAGTTAAATGCTATTCTGGTTATTTGGGGTCAGTAAAATGTCTTCTCTCCCTTATAAGACTCTGTTAAGGATTTCTGTAAAGAATTCTTCATTCCTTTCCCACACTACGTGTTCTGTGCTGTTCAGTGAATACAGAGCAAAGCTTTTTGCTAGGCACTGGCACCAGACAGGCACCAGCCACATACAACAGGAAGATGACAAACTGAACACAGGTTACAGTTACTAGGCAGGCAGAAGAGATAGGCAGAATTCAAATTTAGGCCCGCTTTTGGTCTAAACTTCTCCCAGAGGAAGATTCTTTTCGTCCGAATCATTATGCCCCTCTACTCCGCACCCTCTATCCTGTACGCCTCCAGCGTTTTATTCTCTATCCTGCCTCTGAGTGACGAGCAGGGCCCATGGGCAGCACCTCACCAATGAAGGAAGGCTGGAACAGGGTCTCTGGGCAGCGGAAGCGCTCGTTGCCAATAGTGATGACCTGCCCGTCAGGCAACTCGTAGCTCTTCTCCAGGGAGGAAGACGAGGCCGCCGTGGCCATCTCATTCTCAAAATCCAAGGCCACATAGCACAGCTTCTCCTTGATGTCTCGCACAATTTCTCTCTCAGCTGGAGGGTGTACAAATGGCAAAGTGGTTACTGGGCTCTGCACGAGAGGTTGTATCAGGTGCTCTCCAGGAAACTCTTAGAATACTTTGAACCCAGCCTTAGGAAGAGGACAGAACTGCCGACAAGAGAGTCCAGGCTCTTCTTCATGCTGGGTTACATGCCCCATCCCTCAAAAAGGCTTGATTCTCAAGCAGGAGCCCAAGGGGTATTCTTCTTGCTCTGTCACTGTCTCAACAATTCCGCCGTTGCTCCTGGGGTCTTAGAGGACACATTATGGGGTAGACTTGAACTTGCCCTGGAGACTTGGCAGAATCTAAAAAAATTACTATCAAAATCCGTCTTACCCAGGTAGAGTTTACGACCCCCTCTCCTCTCAAATAGTTTTGTTTTGTTTTGTTTATGTATGCAAAATTCAGCCTGTATGTCTGCCTACAGGCCAGAAGAGGGCACCAGATCTCGTTAGAGATGGTTGGTAAGTCTCCATGTGGTTATTGGGAATTGAACTCAGGACCTCTGGAAGAGCAACCAGTGCTTTTAACTGCTGAGCTATTTCTCTAGCCCTCAGGTTTTTAAAAAAAATATTACTTGTTCTTATAGAAACTATAGATACCTCCAAGGAGAAAAAAATTATCACCAGCTCTCCAGTAGAGAGTTAAACCTTGTTAAAAGCACAGGGCCTGAGGTGACAGGAACATCAGCAGTGGGCGCTGGGGACAGCAATGCCAAGAAGGCTCCATTGATGGTTTGGCAGAGCACAGCAGAAGGAAGCTAGCTCTCTGCCTTGTCTTCTTCCCCAGAGCACCTCCATGGGGACCTTCATCCTCCAATGAGAGTGTCTTAACACTGCAGGGCTCCCAGTCCACCCTGAGACAGCCTGAGGCCAGAGCCACAGAATTCCCATCATTCCCCAGGACTTCTGGGACTAGATGAGACTGGATCTGAGCTCAAGTATGAATGAGAAAAGGGGCGGGTACCTGTGGTCACAAAGGAATAGCCTCTTTCTGTGAGAATCTTCATGAGGTAGTCCGTGAGGTCCCGTCCAGCCAGGTCAAGACGCATGATAGCATGGGGCAGCGCGTAGCCCTCATAGATGGGGACATTGTGGGTCACACCATCCCCTGAATCCAGAACGATGCCTGTGGACAGGAAAGACAAACCTCACTTTCCTCTTTCACAGACCTGTTTCTGGAGTCGGGTACTGAATGATCTTCCATTATCATATCTTCCTTTAGTAGTTGAGAAAATTCACCCACCGTGAGAATTCCCAGTCATTGTGTGTGTGTGTGTGTGTGTGTGTGTGTGTGTGTGTGTCCCCTTCTCCAAAATGAGAAGATTGGGTTGTAGAAGGCAGGTACTATGTCTCAATTTCTTGGATTCCTTAAACTGCATACATGATAATGGACATTTGACAATTTACCCTAAGTCTGATCCACACATTCTGTTATCTGTTACTTTAGACTACACACTCCCTATGAGGGTGTCAGGTATCCTGGAGTTGGAGCTTCCTAATGTGAATGCTGGGCCTGAAGTCAGGTCCTCTACAAAAGCAGTGTGTGCTCCTAACTGCTGAGCCACCTCTCCAGCCAGGTACACTATTGTTTGATACAGACTTTGTGAAAAGCCTTGGAAGGCTGAATGCGCAGGTAAGCAGGGAACATATAAAAGAATACATTTTAAAAAGCATCTATGCTAGTGCTCAAGTCCCTGCTGAGGACCACAGATTCTCTGCTTCCTGGGCATCCTTCTATATCGAGGCCACATTCGCATGCACAAAGTCGTTGCCGTGAGGGTGTGGGGATAAGTGCCTGGCGTGACTGTGATAAGGAAACAGCCTTGCTCACATATCAATTCGCGTATTAATTATAGCTTGGTTATGTAAATTCTTTCCAACTACACAAGCAGGCTCACACCCAGCGTGCTTTAGGGGCCTTCTCATTTCTTGTTTCCTGGGCACTGGATGTTCCTTTTGTTCTAAGCAGGAACCTCTGTAGGGGTCCCACTTGACCAGGCTTCCCCTGCTGTAGTGCACGTTATATTGGTACTGTCACGTGCTGTTTGAGCTCACTGGGAAGCTGGCTCTGGAAATGGAGTTGTCCCCGCCTCCATTTCAGATCCAAGCATGTTTGCAAGGCCCTATCAGTGGATGGGCTGTCCCTCCACCCACTCTGTGGTGGGGAGGGAAGAGAACAGAAGAGTACAGTGTCGTGCCCTTGTGAACAGCTGGAAGCGAAGCCATCTCCAGCAAAGGTTACTACTGCTTATCCCATGGTTTATAAAAAGTGCCCAGAGTTCAGCCACGGAGAGAAACTCTGTCAGTCAGGGACTGCAGCTGACTGCCAGTCAGTCTCTGTTGGATGTTTCTAAGCCCCCAGTTTGATGATGTCACCTACTGTTACTTGTTCTTTTACCTGGAGGGGACACTGCCCTGCCTCAGTGGGGTTTCTACCGCCTGTTTTGAGGAACCAATCTGATGATGTTCTGCTATCATATTTGTCTCTTGCTATTCATTCTTTTCCTTTTGGTTGCTATAAACTTGCTACAGACTGTCATTCAAAACCACCACAGATCATCTTCAGGACTGCGAAGAAAACCTGGAGCCAGGAAAGGAAAGGTTCAGTGCTCCTCACCGGTGGTGCGGCCAGACGCGTAGAGGGAGAGCACAGCTTGAATGGCGACGTACATGGCAGGGACATTGAAGGTTTCGAACATGATCTGGAAAGACATCAAGGAGACAAGGATTGTCTCACAAACACCACAGCATCTCCTGGCCTACAGAATGCTCCGAAATTCTCAAGGGCAAGAACTACGTCAAGCTCAGTGGTCCTCCTTCATCCCACGTCCACCTCTCCCGGACCTGCCCTGGTGGCCCATGCATTCAGCAGGTCTGTAAAGACATTTTGCTGCATTGGTGCATTATGGGGAAGAAGTGCCTGGCCAGGCTGCTTACCTGGGTCATTTTCTCCCTGTTAGCCTTGGGGTTTAGGGGGGCCTCCGTGAGCAGGCTGCTTACCTGGGTCATTTTCTCCCTGTTAGCCTTGGGGTTTAGGGGGGCCTCCGTGAGCAGGGTCGGGTGCTCTTCCGGTGCTACTCGTAGCTCATTGTAGAAGGAATGGTGCCAGATCTAGAGGGGACAAAAGCCAGAGAAGCCCAGCAGACTCCTTGGGGTCTGGAAAAGACCCGGCTGGCCTGTGCATACTGGAGAAGAGCAACCGAGTGCTACACAGGACAGGGTGGATCCCGAGAGGCTGGTAATCCCCGGGAATCTCTGATCTCCTCCCTAAGCATGCCAGACCTAGAGCCAATGTATGTGCTGATGTCAACCATTTGACCCTTCTTCTTCTTCCCTCCTCCCTCTTTTTCCTGTTGTTTTGTGTGTTCCAGGAGGCGGGATGCACTCAGTGCTTCTTGTTTTCAGGCTTCTTGGTTGTGTTTAGTTGTTGAATACACGGGCAAGAGGTCAGCCAGTCGGGGGAGAGAAAAGCCAGGAGATTTCTCTCATCTGTGGTGTGGCCCACCATAAACACACCTTCACTGGATGGTTGCTCTTCCAGCACACCAAGTCCTGCTGGGTTCCAAGGACACTGCCTACCCCCTGAAATCCCTGCAGCGGACTCTGGAGAGCAGAGGAGCTTGAGTGGTAACTAGTACTCGTCTCTCTCTGGCTGCCACCATCTTGCTCACACCACAACAAGCGTTCACATTGTCAGCCCCACCTCCTGCTGTGATCCTGGCCCATTTGTGGGCCCAGTTCTCACTGTTGGCTGATGACCAGGCTGGTGCTTGGAGCAGGGGCTCCGCACATCAGCGCGCAGTCATCTTAGATTGGCTCAGTCAGTGTTTTGTGGGACAGACCTGTGTGCCATGGCAGGTGTAGTGGCACTCCTAGTCTTATTGGAGAGCATCTATTATGCTAGCACAAAATTTGGTTATATTTCCAGACATTACCATATTTCTCTGTGTGTGTGTGTGTATGTGTGTGCACACGCACGCACGTGCATGCGTCTGTGTGCACACATATGACCACATATGCATACCTATCCTAGACAAGAATCCCTGCCCTTCTAGGAGCAGCTGGCTTAGCTCCACCCAGACGTGCCAATCGGTATCGTTAGGAGGGGGCCAAGCACTGTGCTTCATTTTGGTTTTTCAAAGCACCGCTGAGTTTAGGAATGTTGACAAATCAAAAAATCTGGAGAATATCTTATATCCCATCTGTTGTTATAGTTAGCATTTTGACATCTTTCCCTTGTGACTCTTGTATTTATGTTATTTGTAATTTATTATTTCCTTTCCTTTTTGTTCTTGGGTTTTTGAGACAGGGTTTCTCAGTGTAATAACCCTGGCTGTCCTGGAACTTGCTCTGTACCGCAGGCTGGCCTCAAACTCACAGATATTTTTGCCTGCCTCTGCCTCCTGAGTGCTGGGGTTAAAGGTGTGTGCCACCACCACCTGGCTATTATTTCTTATTCACTTCTTATCCATTATCAACATCATCATCATTTTCATCATCATTATCGTTACATGTTGAAATTTGATTTTAATTAATTGATTAAATATTTTTGAGACATGGTTTCTCTGGTTAGCCCTGGCTTTCCGGGAACTTTGATGTAGATCAGGCTGGCCTCAGACTCTCTGACTTGCCTGCCTCTACCTCCCCAGGGCTGGGATTAAAGGCGTGTGCCACTAATCTGGTTGTTTTTACTTTATTTTGAAGTGCAAATCTTTTTTTAAGAGAGTAATTTTCTTAAAAGGGGGATTTTAAAAAGTATGTGTATTTATGTGTATGTGTGTGTGTGTGTGTGTGTGTCTGTGTGTGTCATGCACATGAATATAGGTGTCCTCAGAGGCCAGAAGATGACTTTGGATTCCCTGGTGCTGGAATTATAGGTGGTTGTGTGGCACCTGATGTGGGTTCTGGGTGCCAAACTCAGGTCCTTTGCAAGAGCAGCCTGTACTCTTAACAGCTGAGCTATCTCGCAGCCCTAGTTGAGATATTCAGCATTTTAAACACGGGCCCATGTCTGGCCTGACAGAGTAATGCAGGAGAGGCGGAGGCTGGAAGTTAGGTATGACTGGATCCTCAAAGGGTGCTACAAAGAGTTGGGAATATAGAGAATTGAATGGATGCCAAGGACAAGGGAAACTGTGGGAAGCCATTGCCATGGTCCAGGGAGAGAGGGTTGGGCTGAGGCTGGAAATTATCTGGGGAGTGGAAAGGGAAGGAGGAAGGCTATGGGAAGCATTCCCAAGGAAGATTGACAGGGCTCAGAGACCGTAGGAGAGGAGAGTCAAGATGCGATATCACCATTAGAACAACCACACCGGGGGCTTCAGATACCTTTTCCATGTCGTCCCAGTTGGTGATGATGCCGTGTTCAATGGGGTACTTGAGGGTTAGGATCCCACGCTTGCTCTGAGCCTCGTCCCCCACATAGCTGTCTTTCTGGCCCATTCCCACCATTACACCCTGTGACATGAAAGAAAAGGAGAGAAAAGTGAATTGGCTCAGGGGTCCTCGCACAGGGATTCAGTCATTGTAATGGTTCCCGGAAAGGAGACAGATGAGCAAAGGAAGCAGGAAATGAAGGTGGGCAGAGCCAGGAAGAGGAGGTTGGAATTTCTCATGGGCTGATCCCTTTTCTCTCATAGAAGAGATGTGGTTTTCTGAAGGAGAACAAAGCCCACAGATATATGTATTCCCTTATCTCGTGTTATACTCTCTGCGAAGAAAGCGATAGAGACACAGAGAGAGTAAGAACACTCAATATAGTTCTTTCAATGCAGGTCCTATATGGCTCACTGCCGGTGGCTCACAATCTTGGATCCAGATGGAACACACCTGATGGCGAGGACGGCCCACAATGGAGGGGAAGACAGCCCTGGGGGCATCATCTCCTGCAAAGCCTGCCTTGCACAGGCCAGAGCCATTGTCACACACAAGGGCGGTGGTCTCTTCTTCACACATGGTGGGTGTGGCTGCGTGAGCTGGGGGCTGGAGCACCTTGAGGTTGGAAGAGAAGAGAACAGTTAGCCACTTGTCAGGTAACAGGGGGAGACAGTCTTCGTGGCTCTGGGGTTTTGTTCTAGAAGGGACAGACACAGGTTTGGCATCCTTGTTTCTGGAAGCTGCATCTCATGCCTTGCTTTAGTTGCTAAGCATAGAATTCTGTGCCATAGACACATGTATGAAATGTACATCAGTGTCCTCACACCTGAAAATGTGACTGGCTTTAGAGACAGTTCTTTACAGAGGTCAACTGAGTTTAGAATGAGGTTATAAATTCAGTATGATTGGTCTCCAATATGGTTGTATTTATTATCTGTGTAAGAAAAGAAAATCAGAATACTAATATAGGGCGAGAGCTGACATGTGAAGACATGACTAGAAGGCAGCCGTCTATAAACCAGGGGAAGTCCTGAGGAGAAAGCAACCCTGATAGCATCTTGACCCTCAGACTCCTAGCGTCCAGGATTGTTAGAAAACAAATTTCTGTCCTTAGAGGCCCTGTCTGTGGTACTGTGTTATGGCAAAAAACCAATTAATACATTTTATTTTTATTTAATTTTAGTTTTTGAGACAGGGTCTCACTATATGCACCACGTGTGTGTCTGTGGAGGCCAGAAGAAGGTTTCAGATCCCCGACAACTGGAGTTGAGAATGGTTCTGAGCTGTCATGTGGGTGCTGGGAACTGAACTTGAGTCCTCTGCAAGAGCAGCAAAGTCCTCTCAACCACTGAGCCATCTCTCCATCTCTGGGGTCTTCCCATACAGCCTTGACTGGCCTGGAACTCACTATGTAGACCAAGGTGGTCTCAAACTCAGAGATCTGTTTGCCTCTGCTGCTGAGCGCTGGACCGAAGGTGTGCGCCCCAGTGCCCGGTTTATTACATGTTATTTTAAAAGATGAAATAGTTACAAAACTTTCATTCAGTGGAGAGAATCGTGAGAGCACTTAACAGCTGTTAAACACGCTGAGAAGTTCTACACTAAATCTGAGACAGGACTGGTGATTACAAGAAGAAAGAACTCTTACAAACCGATAAGTAGACAGCCCAAAAGAAAAAGAAAGACAGTGAGAAGACAATGGGCCAATAAGGGAAGTAAAACCCTCCCAATGAAAGACTCCCATTTCCCTGACAAATGAAACAAAACCACCTTCCACCTAGCACATATATTTTTAATATGTTTGTATATGTGTGTATGTGTGCAGAACTTGTGCCCATGTGTGTGCATGTGTGTGTAGGTCAGGAGACAACCCACTGAACCTCCCTTTCCCTCCCTCCTTCCTTCTCTCTCTCTTAAAGATCTATCTATCTATCTATCTATCTATCTATCTATCTATCTATCTATCTATCATCTGTCTATCTATTTACAATTTCTTGCAAGAAAGAGAGAAGCTATCTGGGAAGGAAGGGCTCTAATGTGCCTTTGGCAGGTGTGACAGGGCTGGCACTGTTGTGACTGGAGGAGAGGGGTGCTACAGGCGGCAGTGACTGATCCCAGACAGCCTTCTGGGCAGTGAGGAGTATGAGCATGGGATTTTGATCAGGAGGTAATGAAGGGCAGATGGGGTCAGGGCAGAAGTTTATTAGCATAGGGGTTGGAAGGATGGCTCTTGCCGAGGACCTGGGTTCTATTCCCAGCACCTACATGGTGGCTCACAATCAACTGTAACTCTAGTCCCAGGGGATCTGATGCCCTCTTCTGGCCTCCTGAGAACTAGGTACGAATGTGGTACACAGATGTGCAGGCAGAACACCCACACACATAAAATAAAATAACAATTAGAAAATGCATTATTGTATGTGTGCATGGAGTGGCTGGAGCTCAGAGAGCTGTGGTTGGTTCTTCCCTTCCACCTTTACCTGGATTCTGAGGACTGAACTCGGGCCATCAGGATCGGACAGCAAATGCTTTGCCCAGTGAGCCACTCTGTGGGCTTAGCTTTGTTTAAAACAATGAGAATTGAGGGGCTGAAGAGGTGACTCGGCAGCTAAGAGCACTGTCTGTAGTTCTAGAGGACCTGGGCTCTATTTCCAGCACCTATATGGTAGCTCAAGACTATAACTCCAGTTCCAGGGGTTCCATCACCCTCACACAGGCATGCATGCAGAGAAAACACCAATGCAATAGAATAAGATAAGTAAATTAAAAACAATCAGAATTGAAAACCATCTTAATAATGCAGTTATTGAATATGTTTGTTGGCTATGAATTGCTAGAAACCTCCACCCAACCACCTAATGGATAAAGCAAAGTAGCTAATGTAACAAAGTATCTAATGTAACAAGAAAAGCGCCAAGTTACTTCCATCACACTGTGCTCAGTGCTTCTAAGTTTGACGACATATCATGTATTTTTATATACTATATGTATGTGTATATACATATACACACACATATATACATATATAGATATACATATACACATATTTCTTTCTTTTTTTTTTTTTTTTTTTT
>NW_004949098.1:196728-201343 GCF_000317375.1 Microtus ochrogaster | reverse complement strand
CGAGACAGGGTTTCTCTGTGGCTTTGGAGCCTGTCCTGGAACTAGCTCTGTAGACCAGGCTGGTCTCGAACTCACAGAGATCCGCCTGCCACTGCCTCCCGAGTGCTGGGATTAAAGGCGTGCGCCACCATCGCCCGGCCACATATTTATTTCTTGAGGCAGCTTAGCTCTATGTAGCCCATGCTGGCTCAAACTTAGGGCAAATTTCTTGCCTCTATTTCCCAAGTCTGAGGTTATAGGCATAAGCCACCATGTCTGGCAAAATGCATTTTTAATTTTAAAAAAGATTTTGGGGCTGGAGAGGTGGCTCAGTGGTTAAGAGCACTTGCTGCTCTTCCAAAGGACTCAGGTTCAGGTCTCTGCATCTACAATCACTCATAACTTTAGTTCCAGGGGATCTAATCCCCTCTTCTGAGCTCCTGGAGGAATGTATGCACATGGTGCAAGAGGCATGCATGCAGGCAAAATACCCACATGCATAAAATAAAAATAAATGTTTTTTAAAATTTACCTCAACTTTACAATTTATAGTATATGGTTACACCTCAAAATAGCCCCGAGGCAGTATGTTTTTAAATCCCATTCTATTCATTTGTAGATCAAGACTCAGAAAATTTTAAAGCACTCAGTCAGTGACCTCAGCCAGAACAAGGTGAGCAGACAGGCCAGGCACTGATGCAGGACAGGTGTGGAGCCTGAACTTGTGTTGTGTTGTCCTTGCTATGGCCGAGAGATGGTCATAACTTCTCCTTGTATGGAATTTTCCTTTTGTCTGCTTTTCAGGAGCACACAAAGGGGCCTCTGTTTCTTCTCCCTGGGCGTCCTCTGAGCTCTTTCTGTACCAGGACCTGGTTTACCTTGGTACACAGGAGGTGCTCAGTAATAAATGTGGGTCCCTTCCCAGACCTGTCTGCTCTGCTCCTGGGATCCTCAAGCACTTGGCTTTCTCTCCCCAAATGAGGCATCAGCTGCACTGACATAGTGACTATTCTCCCGAGGGGAAGCCAGCCCGAAGAGCCGGGAGAGGCCAGGAAGAAGGAAGCCACACTTCTGTGGCTGTCTCCTTTAAGGTCCCCTCAGCACTGTCTCTTGGTGTGATTTATTCACACTTCAAGTGTCCATGGCTTTTTTCCCTTTCTAATTTTGTTTAGGGTTTTTTTCATTTGTTTTTTGTTTTTTTTTTTGTTTTTTGTTTTTTTTTTTTGGAGTCAGAGTTCTTTGTCTACAGTCACTTCAGGTAACCTCTTTTAACTCACTGCAATCCTCTTATGTTAGTTTCCCAAATGCTGAGTTTATAGGTGTTTTGCTTCAAGTCTAGTTTCTCTTTGGAGCTTCTTCCAACTCCCTCCTTTTTTTTTTAAACCATTCTTTTTTTTTTTTTTTAAATATTTATTTATTATTTATACAGTATTCTGTCTGTTTGTATGTCTGCAGGCCAGAAGAGGGCACCAGACCTCTTTACAGATGGTTGTGAGCCACCATGTGGTTGCTGGGAATTGAACTCAGGACCTTTGGAAGAGCAGGCAATACTCTTAACCTCTGAGCCATCTCTCCAGCCCCCAACTCCCTCCTTCTTTTGACCTTGATTTCTGATCCTCCTGCCAGCTAGTCCTGGATTAAAGGTCCTCAGTACCTACACTTAGGCAATGTTGGGGCTCGAACCAGAGACTTTGTGCATGTTTGGGCAAACTGCCAACTGAGTACATCCCCAGCTACTCCCATTTAGCTTTGCAATGGCTCTTTCATCTCCTCTCTGGTTTCCCTGTGCCCCCCCCCACTCAGACCCCTGAGAACCACAGGCTTGCCCTTGTTTCCCACGTTGTACGGCCACAAAGTGTCCCCTGAGCAACTTGTCGGCAATGCTCGCCACAGTATTTCAGGGCCTTAGAATCACTTTTCTTTTTAAAAATTTTCTTCAGATTTATTTATGTTTGTGTGTGTGTGCATGTGTGGCATGTGTGGACAGTGCCTGCTGAGGTCAGAAAAAGACACCAGATCCCCTGGAACTGTAGTGGCAGATGGTTGTGAGTTACCATGTGGATACTGGCAACTGAACCTGGATCCTCTGAGAGAACAGCAAGTGTTTTCCATCACTGAGCCATCTCTTCAACCCAAGAACCGTTTTTCTGTGGCAGAGCCAGAGATGAGATAGGACACTGAAGGCCGGTGAGAGAGCTAGAGACCCAAAGGGGTGTGGGCTACCTCCTGCCGTGTCTCTAGGCAGAAATTCTTGACCCTTCTAGTTACCTGTGACTGACCTAGAGTCACTGTAGCTGTGGTTTGCTGGGGTCACAACTGTTTGCATTCATGGGAAGCTGAACAAACATTGTGGCTATTTTAGCATATACCCTATCCTGACTTCACTGAGAGAATCTCACACAGTTAGAAACATAGCCTTTGAGTTTTATCCTTTCTGCAAGGCAGAAAACTAGACTGGATGAGTACAAACAACTGGCGCCCTCCCTGATCTCCCTCAGAGGTGTGAAAACCCATCCTTGAGTACGAAGGGACAGGTTTGGCCCTGGTGTCTCACCTCTCCTTAAGTGTCCCTTGTTCTCCCTGGGACCATCTCCCCACAGCCCTTCCCCGTTTTCTTCTCCAGTCCCAGTGTCTTCCACTACAAAAGAGAAATGAGAACATCTATCTCATGAGAAAAGGATTAGGGGCCAGAGAGATGGTCCAGTGGTAAAGAGCAGTTGCTGTTCTTATGAAGGACCTGGGTTCAGTTCCCAGTCCCCACATACTGGCTCACAATCATCTATAACTCTAGTTCCAGAGGATCTAATGCCTTCTTCTGACCTTTGAGGACATCAGGCATACACATGGTGCACATACATACATGCAGGCAACATTCACATGCATAAAATAAAATAAACCTAAAAATCCCTAAAAAATAATTTGGGGGAGAAAAAAGATGGATCAGACAAACACAAGTATATGAAAAGGTTGCACAGACTTTAACCTAGGATAGGCAAACTCTGATCTGCTTTCTTATAAAGTGAATGTTAATAGTGTTTGTTTTTTTACACTTTATAGGTGGCCAAAGATAGGCTCGGTAGTTGGCTTGGTGGGCAAAGCACTTGCTGTGCATGTGTGATGACCTGGGTTCAGATCCTTGCCCCACAGAAAAGCCAGGGGTCACTGCAAGCTCCTCTGCATCCCAGTTCTGGGCAGAGGGAGATAGGAAAGCCACCAGAGCAGAACTTACTGGCCAGTAGGAAGCCAGTGGAGACAGGGAACTCCAGGGCCAATGAGAGTCCACTGCAAAAATATATGGAGAGAAACAGAGAAGGATGCCCAGGGTCGACTGATAGCTACCTCAGACACATGTGTGAGCAAGGGCACATGCATACACACCTACACACACATTCATAACACACACACAAAGTTAAAAAGAAAAAAGAGGCGTATTTAGCTGGTGTGGTGGCTCCCGGCACTCATGAGGCAGAGGTAGGTGAATCTCTGTGACTTTGAGGCCAGCCTGGTCTACAGAGCAAGTTCCAGGACAGCCAGGGCTACACAGAGAAACCCTGTCTCAAAAAAAAAAAAAAAAAAAAGAAGGAAAAGAAAAGCATATTTTTCTTTTAAAAATGGTAGAAGACTAGTAGTTCATGACCTGTGAAAATTACATAAGATTCAGTTTTTATGAATGTATTTATTTTATTCTGAGATCACTATGTAGCTGAGGACAGCCTTGAAGTCCTGCTCCTCCTGCCTCCACCGCAGAGGGCTGAAATCACAGGCTGCGGAATGCTAACTGGCCTCTGCAAACGGTTTTTATTGGGACACAGGCACTCCCACTGATGCCCACATTGTCTGTCACTGCTTTTGTTATAGCTGCAGAGTTGAAGGTGGTTATGATAGACCTTCTGTTCTGAAAGCCTAAACAGCCGGCTCTGTAGCTGACCTGACCTCTTGATCCTCCTTCCTCACTCCCCAGTGTTGGGACTCCAGGCATGCAGCCACATGTAAGGTCCCGTTTTATCGGATCCCCACAAATCTGCACATGTCACCTACTCTTCTGGTCTTCACCCACCCTCCCATCTAGCATCCCAGTTCAGTTCTGGGCCAGACCCTACCCCCGTGCTCCACACCTGCCGAGCCAGCTGTATGAGGTATATCCAGTTCCGCCAGGCTGACTGACAACCTGGCTTACGGTTGGAGCTCTGCTCAGAGAGGCACGCCACCCATGTCAGAACCTGGAGGCAGCACTGCGCATGCTCGCTCTTCCCTCCTAATCAATCGCAGCCCTTTTTGATTTTGCCGTCACACCACCTCACATGGTGGCAGCGCTTCTGCCCTGCGCCCAGTCCTCTCATCCTCTGGAGCAGTCCTCCCACAGGGTAAATCTCTTGCTGTTATCCTTTAGGCTTTACTCCTTCCATGCAACCCCACTGTTCTATTCTTTAATGTACAATCTAGAGACCAAAGGACTCACCTCTCTCTAAAGTGACTGGGCCTGCTTCTTGCCTTGAAATCTAAATGGAGAGGAGCTGAGCCTCTCTCTGTCCCAAAACCGCAATTCTTCTTCTTCTTCTTCTTCTTCTTCTTCTTCTTCTTCTTCTTCTTCTTCTTCTTCTTCTTCTTCTTCTTCTTCTTCTTCTTCTTCCTCCTC
>NW_004949098.1:195867-196628 GCF_000317375.1 Microtus ochrogaster | reverse complement strand
TCCCCTTCCCCTTCTTCTTCTCCTCCCCTTCTTCCTCCTCCTCCTCTTCCTCTTCCTCCTCCTCTTCCTCCTCCTCCTCCTCCTTCTTCTTTTGCCAGGACTGCCCTTCTCTGGGGTTCAATTCAGGTACCCTTCCCCCAGGAAGCTGTCCCGGCTTACAGTCTAATCAGGAGTTTCTCCTGGGCTTCCCCCTTTCATACACTTAATACTCCATTGCAATTCTATTTGCAATCTCATTTTATTCTAAAACAGTGTTTAATAAAGCCCAGGCTACCCTTAAACTTATTCTATAGACAAAGATGACCTTGAACTTCCAATCCTTTTGCCTCCCAAGCATGAGGAATATAGGCTTGCACCACTACACTCTCCATAGTAATTCTTAAACTTGAGAGTGCCACGCTAGATAGACGCTAGTCACACTAGGCTGGGCGGCTATACTATACACATTTACTCCTGGGTGCCCATGTTATGGGTGAGGAAATGAAGGCCACTCAGTAACTGGGCACCAGCATCCTGATCCAAGCCTGCTCTACTTGGATACAGCTCACAAAGGTGGTAGAGGCTCTCTCTCTCTGTGTGTGTGTGTGTGTGTGTGTGTGTGTGTGTGATGCAGAGATTGTGGCTTTGGCTTTGGCGTGTTACTTCACAGATGGTGTGAGACGGTTTGTTTCATCTCATACAGAGTCTCACACTGAGGCCCAGGTTGGCCTGGCACTCACTATGTACCCCAGGTTGGCCTGGCACTCACTATGTACCCCAGG
>NW_004949098.1:183939-195727 GCF_000317375.1 Microtus ochrogaster | reverse complement strand
CCCAGGTTGGCCTGGCACTCACTATGTACCCCAGGTTGGCCTGGCACTCACTATGTACCCCAGGCTGGCCTTGAGCTTTGGGCAGTCCACTTGCCCTAGGCTCCCAAGTACTTAGAAGACAAGCATGAGCCACCATGACCGGCGAGGGTGCATCTTCTGGAAAAGTTGCCTAGTTGCCCTGGGCCTCAGTGACTTCTCAGAAGAGAACAAGTTAGCTACCTTCACACCCCCAAACATCATGGAGCCATGAGACATTCCTTCGTCCCTCACGTCTCACAGTCCTTGCCCCACAGTGAACTTATAGCCTTCTGATACTGTGAAAATTCTCCATTCACCTAAGCCAAGCTCAAATCAGAGGACAGAGAGACCAGCCAAGGCCACCTGAAGGCGGTACCTTCCTATTCTAATACAGGTAGCTCATGGGTACCAGGCCACCATTGGCTAGGACTCGCATACCCAAGCGGAAGCTGCTTTCCTGCAGTGACACAGTGACCCATGGCAAGGAGAACAGGACAGGAGTCGTATCCTGGGGGTCTCCAAACTGTCCTGTCCTCAGGATGCCTTTTCCCAGCAGGCAGCAATGTGTTCCAGGCACCCCTGACACTAAAGGCCTTGGCCTGTGACCTGGACCACAGAAACCAAACAAATCTGGAGTTGCACAGATACACAGGAGGCCTGGCAGCCCCAGAAAGGAAGAGGCTGCAGAAGTCAGGCAGTACTCACCGAGGATGTGAGAAGTCCTTCTGCTAGGGACTGAGGGCCGTGGAGTCTTTGGCAGAAACACCAGAGCAATATAAAACCCCTGAGGCGGATCTTCTTTAAACAGAGTCCCTAAAAAGGCCAGCTGACGGTGTGGTAACAGTATTACCATATAAGGTGTTTTTTTTTCAATAAACCAGCCTTGGGGGGCGTGGATGGAGGGTGGGTAGAGTGAATTATCATTTGAAAAATGTATGCAAAAGGATTCGAATGGTAACAGTCTCTGGGCCATGGATTTGTTCCTTTTAGGCTATACTTGCATAAACAAAAATCACACCAGGCCTTATAAGCTGCCCAGAGTGAGGCCTGATAGGGCTGTGCTCCTGGAGACAGAACCATACCAAGAATGGCAGTGGCCTCCTCTGTCCCGCCTCCTTCCTCAGGCCTTCTGCCCGCTGCCCCAGGGTCTGCTTGGGACATCCATGCGGTAGCCACAGAATGAGTGCCATTGTGCTTTGTCGGGTGCAAGCCCAGGACAGCTGAAGCCTGAGGGGAAATTCCATCTGCACTTGGCAAAAAGTCCCATGTGCCCCACCGTTTCACTGCCCTGGAATCTCCAGTTGCATTAAACTTCCTCTGTAACTCCAAACTCTCCAGTCCTCCTCCCTGGAGTTGCTCCGCCAGTCCCCCAGTACTGGGAAATGCAGAATGAAGGGCCAGCCTCAAGACTGAGCACACCTAGCAAGACCCACGGGCAGGCACAAGTTTCCAGAGTCCTGTGCTTGTGGATTTTCTTACACAACACATTCTCTCTCTGGGCACCGTTCTATGTTCCATGGTGCCCACCACCAGCTCTGTGGCAGTTAGTTCCCACTTCACCTCACTTAACATGTGATCCACAAAATGTTCAGATGTGAACTGGAGAGCTGCGTCCAGGTGACTGTGGCCTCTTCAAGCTCAGCATCCAAAACCTCTCTCTCCTGCCCCCAAACTGCCACACCCCCTGATTCTCTCCCTCAGAGTCTTTCTTCCCACTCTGTCCTTTAGGAAAGCCAGTCCATATAGAAGCTTCTCTCTCTATCTCTAAGTACATGGGCACAGTTCCGTGAGTTCTAGACCAGCCTAGGCATAATACTTTTAAGGTAGGAAGCAATTATAAAAATAGAGACATTTTATAAAAAGTCAAAGGGGTACACAGGAAAGATTGGACATAGGCAAGGGAAATGATGTAATTATATCTTAATTAAAGAAATATAAAAACGCACGCAGGTGCACGTGCGCGTGTACACACACACACACACACACACACACACACACACACACATGTCAA
This sequence comes from Microtus ochrogaster, assembly GCF_000317375.1. Classification (NCBI taxonomy): domain Eukaryota; kingdom Metazoa; phylum Chordata; class Mammalia; order Rodentia; family Cricetidae; genus Microtus; species Microtus ochrogaster. The sequence goes on along the minus strand of NW_004949098.1, from coordinate 193,698 downwards.
AGAAAGTTAAGGCCTCACTATGTAGCCTCAGGTGGCCTTCTGAGTACTGGGATTATAAAGAGGCACGTGGCGTCACTACAGCCTGCTTCATACTCGGAGGTTTTTTTTTTTTTATAACAACTTTTCAGAAATGGATAGAACAAGGGGAAGAGAGAAAAAGAAAGGCTACAGAGTATTTAAACAACAGGATTAACTCTTACTTAGATAGCGCAATGTCAGATGTCAAATCGTCAGTACCACCCCGCCCCCGAGCTGTAAGCAACAGGCTCTAGACAGCTCCGAACAGAACTCCTCCCTGCTCTGAGGTTACTCCCCCTCCCCAGACTTAGAGCTCCCCACTGTCCCAGGAGCAGCTTCCTGCTGTCCCCCAGGCTGTGGAGAAAGATGGACAGGGTGTGAACAAAGAGACTCTCTCTTGTTTCTGTGGGAAGGGGAGTAAGGAGCATTCCAAGAGGACACAGTTTGGGAGACTTTGTTCCTGGATGCTGCTCAGGCCCAGCTGCACTGATGTGCCCTGGGCTCACCTGTGTAGAGAGAAGAGCGTGTGGACGCCAACCGGGCTACCAGCTTTGTCAAACGGGTGCAGGACAGGTGGTAGGGTTGGGACTTTCTTGCCAGACCCCAGTCCAGGGGAAAACCAGTCCACCTAGGACTCCGTCGATTAAAGGCTGTGGGACCCCCGGGAAGGGGGTGGGGTGGGCAGAGAGAAGCCTTTGGACTAGACTGATTTCTCTCTACCAAATGACTATGTGACCGGCCAGCACTTCTAGGAATTCCCCACGTGAACACTGGCTAGGAGCCACTATTTGGACGTCAGTACTGAAGAGAAAAGTCTAACAACCAGACGTCCAAAGGGAAAAACTTGAAACCTGCATATCAGCTACGTGAAAAGGCGTTTGCTTCTCCTGTCATCCCATGAGGTGGGAACCCAGAAGAGCCTGGAACAGACTACTTTCCAAGAGTTGTAAGACTTGGGCTGGGCTGGGAGTTGCCTCGGGACCTGGGTCTCCATTATCCTGCCCCTCCCCCAATTAGCAGATGACTTTGTCATTCCTGCACCCACATTCATCCTCTGGCAAGCCACTTGGGGTACCCCTATCCTCAGCCTAGAAGTAAGTAAAACTATCAATTCCAGCACCCAGGAGGATCATAAAGTCAAGACTATCCTGGGCTACAAAAAAACAAACAGCAGTCAAAGAAAACAAAACCACATCAAACTCTTCCCACGAAACCCAGGCCTGTCACACCAGAAAGATGGCTTAATGTGAAGCAGGACCCTCCCTTGAGTTTTCGGTCAATACTGTGGTTTCCTTAGGAAGAACAGGGAACCTATAAGGACTGAACAAAATCTGAGCTGTTAGGACTCTCAGGCCACCTAAACCAAAATATTCTAGAACACAGAGTCTCCAGGAGTGATTTTGAACAAGTGGCAGACACAGGTCTTACTATTAATACTTTCCTTTTTTTGTTTTTTGAGACAGGGTTTCTCTGTAGCTTTGGAACCTGTCCTGGAATTCACTCTGCAGACCAGGCTGGCCTCAAACTCACAGAACTCTGGCTGCCTCTGCCTCCCGAGTGCTGGTATTAAAGGTGTGCGCCACTACCGCCTGGCAATACTTTGTTGTTGTTATTGGAGCTGCCGTTGATTGATTTGTGTCTATATGCTATATGTTGTACATAGCCCTCTATACAATCATATATTTAAATATATAATTGTGTGCATATGTGATGTAGGTGGGTCATCTGTCTATGTGTTATTTTCATTGGTTAATAAAGAAACTGCCTTGGCCTTTGATAGGACAGCAGCTTAGATAGGCGGAGTAGACAGAACAGGATGCTGGGTAGAAGGCAGTGAGGCAGACGCGATGAAGTTCTGACCCAAGATGGACATAGGCTAGAATCCTTCCTGGTAAGCCACCACCTTGTGGTGCTACATAGATTATTAGAAATGGGTTAAGCAAGCTATGAGTGTTAGCCAAGAAGAAGCTAGATATAATGGGTCAGGCAGTGTTTAAATGAATACAATTTGTGTGTTTTTATTTCCGGGGCTAAGCTAGCCATGCGGGAGCCGGGCAGGACAAAAAGCAGGCCTGCCTGCAGCTCTCACTACACATATGAATGTGTGTGTATGATGCACATGGACAGGTTTGTGTGCTGTAGTGCACAGGTGGAGATCACAGGACATCTTCCGGTTCATTCTCTTTCCATGGGTTCAATTGAACTCAGGTCATGGGCTTGCTGCACAAAGCTCTTTTGCTCACTGAGCCATCTTGCTGACCCCTGTGTAATCATTTCTCGGAATTACTGATTTAAAAAAAAAAAGAGTTGAAGACTTTGAGGCCAAGGGAGATGAAATCTCTACAGAAACCATAAATCCACCTGTCTTGGGTTAGTCTAGCATCAAATCTTGCCTTTGAAACTGAGTGTGATTTCTCTCCTGGTGTTGAGAGAGCCTGGTATTTGCCAAGAACTTTTGGAGTGGTTACTTGTGATACGGCAAGGATGAGATTCTCACAACATAATGCAAATGATTTCGAGTCATTTTCGTCTTAGTTACTTTTCTGTTGCTGTAACCGAATATCATGACTAAAGTAACAGAGAATGAAGGGATTATTTGGGCTTGTCACGGCAGGAGAGCTCTCAGCCTCAACAACAGGCACCAAGCAGAGAGCAAACAGGAAGCTGGGAAAGACTAAGAACACCCAAAGCTGCCTCAGATGATATACTTCCTCCAACAAGGCTCCACCCTCTACACTGTCCACGACTTTCCCAAACGGTGCCACCAACGGGGACCAAGTATTCAAATGTCCAAGACCATGGGCGAATATTTTCATCCAAACCATACATTTTTGAACATATCTAAGGAGTTCTGATTTTTTTTAATTTTAGTTAAAAATTTTAAACACACGCACACACGTGCCTGTGCGTGCACGCACACACACACATGCACACACACATGCACACACGTACACGCACACACGCGCCTGTACATAAGCACAGGCACCCAAGGAGACCGGAAATGGACACTTACAGGGTTGTGATTTGTGATTTGGGTACTGGGAAGTCAATTTTGGGCCTCTGTAAGAATATTGAGTCATATCTCCTGTCCAGAGTCCTACTTTTCTTACACTTGGATTACCCAGCACTTGGGATGCAGAGGCAGATGTATCTTTGTGAGTTCGAGACCAGCCTGGCCTACAGAGCTAGTTCCAAGACAGCTAGGGCTGTTATACAGAGAAACCCTGTCTCCAAAAAAAAGCAAAAAACAAAACAAAACAAAACAAAACAAAAAAAAACCAGTAATAATAAAACAAGTCAAATGAAGAAACTGTGAGAAACAAATAAAGGGAGACTTGCCCAAAAGTGGGTTTGTGGTGCATTTTGCACTGACTTAAAAAACCCTCCAGTGAAGCAGCTGCCTGCAGAACATCCACCAGGCTGCCCCGCAGCGCTTGGCCGCTTCTGTCTTAAGAACATCTAACTTTTCTTTTTCCTTCTCTCTCAGTGTTTTCCCCAGATACTGTCCAAACCTTGAGCATTACTTTGGTGCTCTGGCTTCTCATTCTTTCTCTGAAGCTCACTGACCCATCCCTTCCTCCAGGCTACTGCATACGTGCCCTCCCGGAGGGCGTGTGTGCATACGCAAGCCCACACCCCGCTGCTGCCTTACATGTGGTGTGCATAAATCCATACACACACACACACACACACACACACACACACACACACACACACACACACACGTGAATCTAAAGACAACATACAGTAAATATGGGGCATGGTGGTGTGCATCTGTAAACCCAGAACCAAGGAGGTGGAGGCAGAAGGACAGGTTAAAGTCCACCCTTGACTGCACAGTTAATGAGGCCAACCTGGGACACTGAGATCCCTGTAAGAGATCACCACCATTATCGTCAATATGGTGACCCCGCTACTCCGCCACCCCAAAAAGAAAATTCAGAGCTCCCAGGCACGACAGAGTTTACCTCTACATTAAGCCAGTCACAGAATCCAGGTGTCTCGGCTAGAAGCTACAGGGCCCGTCCAGGCGCCAGCAGAACTATTCTTCTTTATGTGCTCTGGTGAGATGTCATAATAGTGGCAGACAGACCCTGTCTACCACCGGGAGCTGAGTTCATTATACAGATGTTTATGACATACCTCAGCCATTGTAGAAAGGTGGTTGTGGCTTCCACTTAAATTTGTGTAGAGTTTTTGCTTGTATGCATGTGGTTGGTGTCTGCAGAGGCTAGGAGAGGGTGCTGGGTTCCCAGGATCAGCAGTTACTGGTTATAAGCTTCCATGTTGGTGCTGGGAACCAAACCAGGGCCCTCTGCGGGAGTAGCCAGTGGTCTCAAGCACTGAGCCATCTCTCCAGCTCTGGTTTGTTATGCTTTAAAAAATGTAATTAATGAATCCACTTGTCTGTGTGCTTGATTTCTCCATCTCTTTCCCTCCATATTTAACCAAATTCTTTGCAATGATTGATATAGCCCAGGTCTGTGTGGAATCTTCCCTGGAAGCTCTCCAGAGCCTACCTCTATCAAATCCTGTGGGCCCTGGGGTTTAGCGGGTGTGTGTTAAATATTTGCTGAATAAGTGGAAAGCGGAATATAATAATTACAGTTATTATACATATTATATATACTTCTCTCTTTAGGGTCTCCCAGTCACTGCCAATCATGAGGAAACCAGTCTTGTCCTATCACAGGAGTGTGGCTCCTTAATCCATCTGCTTCTGGAGGTCAGAGGGCACAACATTTTTTATGTTTTAAACAGTGCTCCTCACACAGTAGGCACTCTAGAGTGAGTCATGGTCTGGACATATGACTCATGTTTTGGGGAGTAAGTACTCCCCGGTCCAGCAGCTACTCCCCGGTCCAGCAGCTACTCCCCAAGCCCCACAGTGCTTAGTGTTGCCGTTTAATCTACTCAGTTCACACTATTGGGACCACTGCCATGGGCAGACTTAGATTCTCAGCCTTGGCATCTATTGTAGATATCTGCTGCCTCCTCTTGTTCAGCATCCATTTCTGCTTCTAAGGCTGCCATGACATTCTTTGAAAAAGAATGCTCCCTGATCTCAGACCATGCAGCTCAGATGGATTATAGGCCTTCAGTGCAGGCCTGACCAATCAAAACTTTCCATCCTTCTGGCCACAGTCTTTGGTCCCATGATGAGCTGTGGCCAAAGCTATGACCCAACAACTCAATTAGGAGTTGTGTTGAAACCCAGAAGTTCATTTTCAGCTAGATTTATCAGGATAATATATAGGCTATTAAATTACAGCTGTCTACATTACTTTAATAGAATAACTTAATATAACCCTGAACCAAGGGAATCGTGGTCACAGTGGACATTGGATCCAGCTATGTCTGGTCATCAGTTGGATTTTCTGTCAGCACAATGGAAAGAATTTTAACTTTTTTCTGTGGTCTCTTTGTGGGCCAGCTAAAGCTTCAAGTGCCACAGTTATTAGAGATGGTATGCTTTCAAAGCCATGATGCCACTGGGAATGAAGACACTTGCGTGACCATATCCTGGGTTTACCATGAATCAACTCAAGACAATTCTAAGCCCCCAAGTCTCAGGAACGGGGTAGAAGCACTTGACTGGTCAGAGAAGCTCTGGACACAGAGGTCTAGTGTGCAACAGGGACTAAAGCTGTTCAAGGTGGCAGCATGGCCAATGCTCAGCACGGCCGGCATGGTGGGAGGAGACTTTGCTTTGGCTCCACACCATTAATAGTTTTACAAAGGTTTCACTGTGCAGTTCAGGCTAAGCCTCCTGCCTCAGCCTCCACAGTGCTGGGATTACAGGCATGTGTCACCACACCCAGAATCATTACCTTTTTTAAAGGCAAAATGAGGTGAACAGAGGACTGCTGGGGGCGGCAAAGCTCGTGGCAGGGAACAGGCAGAGGAGCAGCTAAGAATGGCCTCGCTTCCTTTTGTGTAGGAGAGGGGTGCACTTCCGTCACCCACCAGTAACCATTGTAATGTTCCATTTAAGCAACAGCCCGTGTTCTTGCCAAGCTTGGAAGTTAGAAACAATGGTAGGCCCTTGCAGCAGCTGCTCTCAGGAGGAAGGTGACATGAAAAGCGGTCCTCCTCGGGGGACTGAGCCCAGAAGCACGGTCAGGACTTCAGGCAGAACACCAGTGACTCCCTCCTTAGGAGCTTTCGGTTAGCTCTCCCTCCACCAGGCTCTGACCAAAGATCTCTGCTTGCTCTTGAAGGCAAAGTTTATGTTGGATAGGTTCCAGCAGTGAGGTCAGCCTCATGGAAGGTTTCCATATATGACATCGCTGCTGCTTGGCCTGAGTGTTACCAAGGCCCCCTCACTGAGGCTGTTCAGGGAGCAGGTCTTGGCTGGGTTCCCACATTAAGGGGCAGTGGAGTTCTGGTTTCTGGAAAACAGGAGGTATCATTCTTTTTTGTCCAGTTAGAAGCAGAATACACTCTTTCTAGTTGGGAAACGTTTAAAAAGGCTAGTGGGAAAAAATAAAGACACCCATCTCATAATTCTACCCCTTGATATGAATCCATCCTTTTCTAAATGCACATGTTCCTGTGTATTTTGGGAAGGCAGCATTGTGATATGGTCGAGAGTTTCATTTGAGGGCTAGAAAGATGGCTCAGCAGTTAAAAGCACTTTCTGCTTCTACAGAGGGTCTGGGTTCTCTTCCCAGCACCCTTCATGGCTGCTCACGACTGCCTGTAACTCCAGTTCTAGAGAAGCCAAGGGCCCGTTTTGGCTTTGCAGACACCTGTATGCACCTGGTGCGCACACACACACCACACACACATATACACGTTAAAAAATTAACTTTACTATCCAACATATTTGCTCTTCTCTCATGTTGATGTCACAGATTTCTAGGCGACCTTTAAGCACCAGCTCAGTTCATGAAGAAAAGTGAGGTGTCACCTATGGTCTCACACACCATCCTAGACATTTCCGAAGAAGACAAAGCCAGCACGGTGGACTTAGCAGGGTGAGCACTGGACAACTGCGCTGTTGGCTGGGACTCTGTAAGGCTCAGTGCCTTGGCTGAGGCTTAAGGAGAAAGTGGGAAGACCCACTTGAGGCAACACCAGAACAAGAGACGACTTCCTGATCGTGGAGGGAGACTGGGCAGGCCGGCCACACTGACTGATTGCAAGTGAACGGCAACACAGTTCACTGCGGGACACACCATCCCATTTGGCCGCCATCAGACATTCCATTTAGAATGTTTACATGATGCCTGTGATCGGACAGATCACTCTAGAGCACAACACAGTGAACTGTTTCATTACAGAAGAAAATAACATCCTAACCATTTAAATTAAATAATAAACTTCTTTTTAAAAAATAAAATCAACTTATGGGGGCTGTGAGCTCCTCATGCACTTCCCACCAGAGTGATAAGCTCCCTCAGTAATGCCACAAACAAGAAAAAGCCAAATCCTTCAAAATGGCTTTCACGGTTTTGCAGAGATGCCCTTATTTAGTCCAAAGGTAGAGATGAACCAGTTGGAAGGTAAGTCGCAACAGGGCCCAAAGGCCAGTGCTCGGGTCTAAAGAGGGCAGAGAGGTACTTTCTCTCGCATCCTAATTTTTGAGTTAGTTGTTTGGTGTGATTTGCTCATTTTCAGATTTGCCTTAAAAAATAAAATGACTTATTTTCAAATAATAAATTAAAAAAAGACCAACAGTTTCCCATTGGTGTTGACCCTTTCCTATTCTGTCTTAAAAGTTTAATTCCATGGGGGTGAGAATAGTAAACTGATCAGGGCATGTAGCTCAGGAGGAGGGTAAGACTTTGTAAATTCCATCTATTTATTTAGTGTGTGTGTGTATGTGTGTATGTGTGTGTGTGTGCGTGCGCACATACCACAGTGCACAATTGAGATCAAAGGACAACTTGGGGGAAGTTGCTCTCCTTCCATCATGTATGAAGTCCAAGGAAATGAACTTGGGCTGCTGGGTTTGGAGGCAAGTGTCTTTATCCAAGGAGCCATCTCCGTGGATGGTGACTGAGATTTATCGAAGGTCCGTGATGGTCACAATCCTGTCCTTGACAGTGACGTGACTGCAGTCCTGAAACAGGAAAAGGAGGAACAATAAATGTGTGGAAAGTCCTTTATAGTCGTTAAAAAACACAAACATTTCTGTTTCATTTGAGCCTGGGTTGAATGAATGGCTTCAAACTCCCTAGGTAGCCTAGGATGTCCTCGATCCTCCCGTGGCTGCCTCAGAGTTGATATTACAGGCATAACTCCTCCGTTCGGTTCATTAGTACTGTGGACTGGACCCAGGTCTGAGGCTTGTGAAGAAGCACTCCACCACCTAAGCTCCATCCCCAGCCCTAAACCACTCATTTAAAATGCCTGCTCAAGCAGTAACCCAGAGCCAGAAAGACAAACGCCAAAACTCTCTTTTATTCATGGATCTAGCTCTGAATATCTGAGCGTATACCCTAACGTGTCAGAAGAAGCCAGGAAAGCGGAAAGGGATCATGGCGGGGAGGGTGGACAAGAAGCTCTAGAGAGCAGGAGGAGGCAAGAGCTACAAAGGAGTTTAAGAAAATAATGGGGGGATTTACCTGGGGAGGGGGAGGAAGGATAATACAGGGAGAGAAGGAAGAAGGAATACGTTACACTAAGGTTGCCTGAAAACCTAGGGGAACCGATTATTTTATAAATTTATTTTAAAAATACATACAAAATGCTAGGTATGTGGCATACACGCTTCATTCAAGCACTTGGGAGGCAGGAGGCAAGTCAATCTCTGAGTCTGAGGCTGCCTGGTTACAGGGTGAGCACTAGGCTACTGAGGCCCTATCCCCCCCAATATAGACGGTTAGTTGTTCACTGGAGGAATACATGAGCTATTGTCATTGACCTTGGTGACCCAGAACTCAAAGGGAAGCCACTATTGCTGAAGACAGCACTCTTGGACACAGTACTTGGAGGAGTCAGTGGGGGCTGACTTGGAAAGCCCCCTCGCTGAGGACTGGCTCTCATGGTACTGAAAGGCACTATGCAAGCTGCACAGGAAGAGGGGCAACTGGATGTCCTACCCAGCTGTAAAGGCTGCGACTCACAATGATGACCAGAGGTAAGACAGCCACAGTGGTGCACCAGTGGCATTTTGTCCTCAGGGTGACCAACAGTTGTCTAATCAGTGGGAGGGAATTCGTACTTCAGACTGTGAACCTAGCCGGGGCTGGATAAGTCACAGACCCGAGAGAAGAACCCGCTACCGCCATTTCCGTGAACCAGCAGTTTCTGACTGTACTCTAAACACCGACAGCTCTCACCTTTCAGCACTAAAGCTTCCTTTTGCAACAGATGGAGACTATTAGAGAATTACAACTGATCCAGATACAAGCCAGAAAGTGACAAATCTGCAATGAAACCAGGAAACCCAAGGCTGAGGGGAAATCTCAGAAGAGGGGAGCAGAGTGTGTGGGCCGGAGGGTAGACAGTGACCCAAGACGCAACAGGGAAAATAATTCCAGGAAATAACAATATGGTTGTATAAACAAGACAAAATATTTGACATCAGTTTGCCCTGCCAACATGGATGGGGGAAATTTCACACAGCCCCATGCCTAGAGGAAAGCTGCAGATTATTTTTTGCTGAGAGGGAGACTTAGTTTCCTTCAGGGTTGAGCTCCTACATACATTGTGTGTGTGTGTGTGTGTGTGTGTGTGTGTGTGTGTGTGTGTGTGTATGTGTGAGTGTGTGTGTGACTATGTGTATGAGTG
>NW_004949098.1:168519-183839 GCF_000317375.1 Microtus ochrogaster | reverse complement strand
TGTGTATGTGTGAGTGTGTGTGTGTATGTGTAATAAAGAAGAAATCATGAATTTGGGAGGGAGAAGAAACTGGAGGGGAAAGGAGTTGGCATGATATAGATGCAGCACTTGTGAAATTCTGAAAAATAAGTAAGTAAATACATAACTCAAATGCCTGCTCAAGGTCAGTGATTCCTAGTCTGGAAGCCAGACCATGATGTCAGTGGCAATTACAGTAATGAACCTGGGAATCACCCTCCACTCACAGTCTGAATCAGCATCTTCCCATACCTTTTCTGGAGTCACTTGTTAAATATTCCTTTACTCAGAAGAATTAGTAGGGTTGTTGCAGTGTTTAGGGAGGAATTATATTTTTCAGATAATAAAATTCACCTACCACCACAAGTGGGGGGCAGGTTCTCACTCTGGCATAAAAAGGCTTGCTTGTTTATTGATTGATTGGAGTCGACAGGGTCTGGCTATGCAGCTCAGGCTGGCCTTGAACTGGCCATCCTCCCATGGCAGCCTCCGGAGTGCGGGCATGACAGGTGTGTGGTACCATGACCAACTCCAGGAAGAATCTTTATAACTAGACCTGGACACTGGTGTCCCAGGCCTATTTGATGGTACAATCTTTATTTTAATATTCTCACATCTAAACATTATTATATCTCAAGATAGATCAATGTACTTTTTGAGAAAGAGTCTGTCTATGTGGCCCTGGCTTGCTTAGAACACATTGTGTAGATCAGGCTGGCCGCAAACCTACAGAGATTCCCTTGTTTCTGCCTCCCAGCATGCTAGGATTAAAGGTGTGTGCCAGCATTCCTGGTTCTAGTTATTTATTTTTTTAATATTTATTTTCTTCCTCACTTTCAACTGAAACCTATTATCTGAGTTTGATCCACAAGACTGAAAATAAAGTTCAGGGGCTGAGAGATGGCTCAGAAGTTAAGAGCACTGACTGTTCTTCTAGAGGTCCTGAGTTCAATTCCCAGCAACCACATGGAGGCTCACAACCATCTATGATGAGATCAGGGATACATGCAGGCAGATGCTGTATACATAATTAATAAATTTAAAAAGAAAGAAAATAAAGTTCAATTAAAAAATAAACATAAAAGTGATAAATCAATAATACATATACATTTTTAGAAGCTATTATTCTATGAAGCTTAAATTTTTGTGCTTGGAAAAGTATGAAGTACACCAACACAGACATATTCATACATGTGTGTCTCTGTGTGTGGTATGTATGTTATAACTGTCTTATCATGCAAAATCAGCTCGTGGACCCCCATGATCCTAGCCTTCTGGTGTTCTCTTTGGCACATTCCCTGCTCTTCCATGCTTTATGGCACAGGACTCTGGTTCCTTCCTCTGTGTTGCTTGCTTTTCTCTGGATACCTCCCACCCCAGCCACTATCCCCTTCACCCCCCGGTGTGAAGCAAGCACCAGAATCTCATTGATCTGAGCTGATTTGAAGCACGGAGAGCTGAGCAGCTAAACCTGTTGTCATGGACACAAGCTGGGCGAAGAAACCACTTCCTAGAGCAGTGAGAACCCTAGTTTTGGGCAAAATTCCAGAATGAAATACGTTTAATTTTCCTAGCTTGCACGGCTTTTCCCTTTGCATTCAGGCTGCTGACTGAAACTTAGTGACTAACAAGGAACAAGGTAACATTTAGTAAGCAGATAATGCATTAGGTATTTTCTGTTATTACTTCTTTTCCATTGATACTGGGGATTGGGCTGCACACATTCTACACCATCCTCCCACTTATTTCATCCTCTCCAGGACCCTGGAAAGTACGATTATTAATAAAGTATTATTATTATCCCACATATCAGATGAAAGGCCCAGGGAGGGTCAGAGCCTCAGACAGGAAGTAACAGGGTGACGGGCTGAGATCCAAACCTATCTCCAGAGTGCACAGTTCCATTGCTGACTGTGGAACTCTGGGAAGGTGAGTGCCGGGGCTGAGCTCAGGTGGGTTAGAAGGACCATGCACCTCCCAGGTTTATGTGCTTGCCGACTTCTACATGGGTATGATAGATACGTACGCAGAACAGAGGGGGGTCTCTGCCGTGAGGGTGAAAGCCTTTCTGCCGGCAGGTGGAAATCTCTTGGAGGCCATAATCAGTTAACTTAAAGAATCCAGTTCTGAAATAAGAAAGGGCAGGCTCAGAGTCGAGGCATCGCTCCAGAGGCTTCCTCCACTCCCAACACTCCCCATCTTCGCCTGTCCCCCCTGTGCCCTGGTTCATGCTCACACATTCCAGGCTCTCACACTGACTCACAGGGCAGAGGAATTTTAGACAGCTTTCACAATGTACTGACTTACAGCTCTCTTCTCTGGGGAATGGGTCACAGTTAAAGAATAAATTATCTGCTGATTATAAATAGGAATCAAATAGGAATTTTTTTAGACTTAATTACTCTATTTTATGAGTGCTTGGCCTACGTGACTGGTACACAGTGAGGTCAGAAGAGCCTTGGAGGTACAGGCGACTGTGAACCACCATGTGGGTGCTGGGGATTGAACCCAAGGTCCTCTGCACAAGCAGCAAGTGCTCTAACCTGATGAGCCATCTTTCCAGCCTCCAAAGAGGAATTTTCTAGTTGGAAATTAAAACTGAAAGTGAGAAATTCCTTTGAGCAAGTCAACAACAGATTTAAGTAGGACTAAACATGGAAATGCAGATTCTTAGGTCAACTGAGATTCTTCAGTCTGAGGAACAGAGGGGGAATGGCAGGAACAGAGGCTCTGAGCCCTGTGGGACAACACCAGGTGCACAAAAGTGAAACTTGAAAACAGTGAAAGACAAAAAGGCAAGTTCATCACTGTCTCCATTATTAGCTCTGCTGGAGAATTCAGAGTAAAGGGGACATTTGGAATGAGAAGAATTAACACTGGCAGATGACATAGGGTCCAATGTGGGAATTTTTTAACCTTTAACCTCAGGCTCTGATATCCTATCACTTTAAGTCAAATAGTTCAGATTTCAGTTTTTCTTAGAAAACCAACATTAATAATATATCTTTGAAAGAGCAGGTTGTGTTTATCAGAATATGGAGCTTGAAGGAAGCCTTTTAGAGCAGCCAGTGAATGCCATTTATGAATTTTGGTTTTTAAAAGGTCTAGGGGCCGGGAGGATGGCTCAGTTGGTAAAATGCTTGACATAGAAACAGGAAAACCCGAGATTGTATCCCCAGCATCTACAAAGAGCCTGATGTGATGGTATACGTCTAAAATCCCAAGCTAGGAGACAGAGAGTGGTGCTCTCCAGACTAACCAGTGATCTCGAGGTTCAGCCAGAGACCTCGTGTCAAAAACAATGAGTTAGAAAAGCAACAGAGAAAGATATTCCATGTCAACCTCTGGTCTCCACACATATGTGAACACTTATGCAAGGCACCCTCCTAAGCTCATGTACACATGTAAACACACACACACACACACACACACACACACACACACACACACACACACGGTTGGTTTCAATAATAGAGAACTTCTTTTCCTTCTAAGACCCAGAACCCAGAACCGCATCGGTGGTACTCACTCCTGGAACTTGGGGGAGCAGACGATTGCTATAGACTCTGGCAACATCATTTGATAAGAGCAGTGGGTATGCAGATCCACACTGGACAGGAAGGCCGTCTGGGTTGGGTGAGTCTGAAAAGATGAAACAGGTCAGAGAATTTCCAGTGGGCCAGCTGCCATGGTTGACCCACTTAGGAAGGCAGGTCCTAGGCGTTCCCAACAGCAGGACCCAACCCCTTCTCTGCAGCCATGAGGAACACACAAGACCCACACAGTGAGTTCCCTCCCAGCACTGTAAACAAGCCGAGTCTAACACCAGTGTGTGGAAACTCTACCTGTCCTTGAAAGGCCTGTGGCGTTCAAGACCGTGTGCTGTATATTTGAAAATGGCGAAGACACAATATTTATTTGGATATAGTGTTGAACTCTGTAGGTCAAACTACCCTGGAACTTACTATGTAACCCTGGCAGGTCTCAAATATACCTCCTGCCTCAGCCTCCCAAGTCCTGTGACATAGATGTGAGCTACCAGGCCCAGTATGAGCACAGATGTTTTTCTCATTCACAGACCATAGCCGACTCAACGTTTACAATGTACACACATCATATACAGGTTTGTATGAATTGTCAGTTGTATGCCTTGTCTTCAAGGCATACAATCGGCTCTGAGAAACAAGAGGAAGAAGTTGAGCACAGGGCTGTCTGAGGCCAAGTCAGGGGACGGGAAATAGATGGAGCTCTGAGGAGCGAAACTGGCTTGTGTATTTTCCTCTTGTGATGTAAAGATCTGAGAAGACCCATAGCCTGCTGTTTTCATTTTCTAAAACTTACACTTATATATGTGTGTGCAACCCCGAGGATGTGTGCCTGCCTGCCCATGGTGTGTGTGTGTGTGTGTGTGTGTGTGTGTGTGTGTGTGTGTGTGTGTGTGCAGGTCAGAGGGCAACTTGTGGGAGTCAGTTTTCTCCTTCCTCCAAGTGGGCCAAAGAAACTGAACTCAGCTAAGAGTGGGCAGCAAAAGGCTTTTACATACTGAACCATCTGGAAAGTCCTTTCTTGTTGTTTTCAATCCCAAATTATGAAGAAATGATGCAGAAATATCGTAGAGGTAACAGAAGCCAAACTTCCTCCATGTGTTCCTAGCTGGGCCCTTACTAGACTGGGAACCTTCACCCATGCATGCCTAGTTCTGCCTGGAGTCCAAGCAGTAACTATTTGGAGTCTGCCCTCTCCATTTTCATTTTTTAAAAATATTTCCTTAAAAATTGTTTTACTTATGTTCATGTGTACACCTGTCTGTGTGGCTATAGGCCACATGTGTGCAGGTGTCCTGAGTAGGCCAGAAGTTGGTGTCAGATCCCTTGGTGCTGGAGTCAGAGGAGACTGTAAGCTGCCCAGAGGAGTTCTGGAGACCAAACTCTGAGGCTCTAGAAGAGCAGCAGGAGCTCTTAGCCACCAACCTCCTCCAGCTCTAACCTCCTCTGCCTCCCCCAACCCCGCCAGTAGATCCTCACTCCACCCTCACCAAGGCCAAGGCTGCCTGACAAGGGTGTCTATGACTTCTTCACACAGAAGCTCAACCCTCTGCATGTCTTCAGCTCTCTGACCTCAACCCTGACTCTGAGGGCCGTGTGCTTTCTCCCTGTGCAAATACGAATTCCTTGTGCACTTCTGATCCATTACTGTCCTGACTGCCCCGCCTGCCTTTCCCCCTCTCCTCCACTGCTCACCAGACGTAAACACACACACCCCAGACAGCTGCACGCTAGAGTGTGGATAAATCTTGAAGGGGATTAAGCAGAGGAAGCCAGATCTTGCAACTGCAGTTCAAGGTTAGACCCAAGCGGAGCTGAAGTACTCAGGAGTAGGACTTAGGAGTGAACTCTAAAGAAAGGTAGGACAGGATGATGGGAGCAAGTGGGGGGGGGTCACTGTTGGAGACAGGGAGTGGGAAGGGTGCAGCAGGTTCCTGACAGGGTGCTGCTAGAGCCCAGTGCAGGTGCGCATCCTGAATCCCTTCTTCTGATGTCCCTGCTCTGTGGCTTCTGTGTTTTCTTTACACATTCCTCTGTCTCCTTTTACCGCCCACCGCATTTTCTGCTCCCTCAGTAGCCCTTCAGGCTGTCAGCAAATAGCTTTTCTTACTGTCTGCTCTCTCCACTTTCAAGGCTGTCTGGGCCAGTTTAGTACGAAAGCCTCCCAGATCACTCCCCTCTTTTGCCCTTACATCTTTTTCTGACGAAAACCCACAAATTCCAGCCGACAGGACCGCTCACTGATGCAGGAGCACAGTGTACCTATCC
Organism: Microtus ochrogaster; assembly: GCF_000317375.1. Lineage (NCBI taxonomy): Eukaryota > Metazoa > Chordata > Mammalia > Rodentia > Cricetidae > Microtus > Microtus ochrogaster. Next base: position 178,008 of record NW_004949098.1, on the reverse strand, counting down.
AATGCTGACCCCTCCCCCTTGAAACTCTCCCTTGGACTCTCATTGTGAGTCACCTTGAGTGTGGCCCCCCTTGCTCTGAAACCTGCAGTGCCCTGTGCGCACCTCCTGAGGAATATAATGCATTCTGCTTCATGGGAACAGGTGCTCCTTTCCTGTGTGACCCTCAACTGTGTCCCCAGGCACAACAGGGAGAGTTTCTATCTGCCAGCTGGGATCCTTGCATTAGGCATTAGGCATTAGGCAAACCAGTGAGTATTTACATAATTGAAGGGCTGGAGAGTACCCCACATGTCGGCACTGCTCTAGTGCGGAGGACAAGTGTGTATGACCCCCTAAACCTAGAAATAAACCATCGGACTGTGGCTTACACCTCTCATACGCCTAGGAAGCAGCTTATTCAGTGAGCCGGAGGCCTTAAAAAAAAAAAAAAAAAAAAAACGAGAGAATCATCCAGATGTACTGTTTAGGAAGGGAACTGTGTTTCCTTGAACGTCATCAGAAGTGTGCACGGCGTGTGCAAACACTCATAAACTGTATACTACAGCAAGTGCTGTGTCATAGAGACCGCAGCCACCAGAATGCACTCCCTGGCTATTTAAAACAGTTTCACCTACACAACTTTTAGGTACATGGTCTCTAGGCCAGCTTCCCTTCACCAGAGACCCCAGAACATCAAAAAATTATTTTTAGTAAAAGATAAAGTTGAGGAAACTGCAAAAGCTCTCAGCAGTCTTCTGAGGCAACTGACTGGAGCACTGGGAGCCGTGTGTGCAGAGAGACAGATTGTTCGGCTAGTTTGACTCTGCTCAGGGAGTGAAGCAGGCTGTGTGCCTCTAACAGAAGAGGAGTCCCCGCCCTCAGGGAAGTCCGATTTTCTTACATGGATCCAGCCAAGCGTGAGGAGTCCAAGATCATCCTGCATAAAGAAAATTTCTTCTTCATTCTCTGTATGGCAATAATCGGGCCCGCCATTTTGTCTGGGGATGAGAACATGTGTGATCGTGAATTCATTTCTCATCTGCAAGGAGAAAACAACAGGTCACAATTCCCCGGGCCTCTCAACCCACTCCCTCCTTCTCCCTGAGCTCCTGCTCACTCCTGCTCCCTGATCCCTCAGCCCAGGGCTTCACAGCAGAGAGAGAGAATAAAGCCACAGGCACTGAGCAAACCCCAGATCTCCCTCTAGCACAGGTTGGGCCAATGGTATAGTCCTAGGGGCTTTTCTGTAGCAGCCAACAGGTCTGCTCAGGGTTCCTGGGGTGCTCTGGAAAGAGCCCCACCGCTCTGCTGCCTAAAGCAGCTCCCCTGCTCCAGCCTCCTCATTAAGGCCTTGGTGAGGGTTGCTTCCCATCGCTCAGGGGCTTGTTTGGAAGTGAGGGATGGGTTCAAGCTTTCCCTCAGCGGCCTCGCCTTCCTCACGGTTCCTACATCTCCTAGTGGACACACTGCTCAGTGCTCTCTATCCCAGGGTCCCTTCCATCTCTGCAAAGGACCTCACACCTTACGGACACATATGAAGACCTTAGATGATTCTATTCCCAGGCCCACCGCTCAGGGGGAGCTCAGAAGAGGAGAAAATACGTAAGCCTTCCTGCTCGGTTTAGAATTAAGTCAGCCTTCCTTTCTTCCTCTTTTTCTTCCTTCCTTCCTTCCTTCCTTCCTTCCTTCCTTCCTTCCTTCCTTCCTTCCTTCCTCCTTCCCCTTTCTTCTTTCTTGTCACAAAGTCTTATTCCATAGTCAATACTGGTCAGGACTCACTATGTAGTTCAAGCTGACCTCAAACTCATGGAAAGCCTCCTGTCTCAGATTCCCCAGGGGTAGGATTACAGGCATGAGGTGCCAAACAGCACTACTGACTGGCATTACAGTGTGTGAGAGAGAGTGTGTGTGTGTGTGTGTGTGTGTGTGTGTGTGTGTGTGTGTAGGCTTTGTGGAGGGATTGGTGCAGAGTCAGACCCCAGATATCCAGTCTGAACGTCACAGGAGGCCACAGAGGAAACAGCCCCAGTTCAGGCGAGCTACACTTCCTTACCAATTTTCCACAGAGGACTCCACAAGTTTCAATGCCTTTGGCAGTATTGGCACTGGCAAGCTGGAGAAATTCCGGGCACAAATTGCGGGGCACCACAATGTGGCGCAGGCCTTCGATGGTGGGAACTGAAATGGACAAGGGGGGAAAGTCTGAGGCCAGGGGTCCCTGAGCCGAAGTCAGAGCTGACAGCGTGGAAGAGAAATGCCATGTCATTGGGATTCCCTCCATGAGCCCCTCTCCCCTCAAGGGCACCACAGAGGGACTTAAGTCTCTTCTCCAACATCTGGCCATAGCTGGCTGCGAGCTGTGACCACATACTTTAGTCTCAGCCTGACCGGAGGAGCATTATTTGTAGATGTGACCATGTATGTGGGCACCCCATGTATGTGGGTGCCTGGGCTCTGTGGGCAAGGTCCACTCTCAACACAGGTGGACAACATGCAGCCAGCCGGGAGCTGCAGGGAACAGAGGAAAGATTTTCTCTGTGTCTCTCCTGGGATGTGCATGCTCTTCCTCTGTCCTTAAGACTCCAGATGTGCTAGGCTTTGGACTCTGGCTTGTGGACTTGTGCTGGGACTTCAGGTCTCTTTCTCAGACTGAGACTCACACGGGGCTTCCCTGGTCTGTCTTTTTCACACACGGACTGAGCCCAAACTACCAGTATTCTAGAGCGTCCACCTGCAGAAAACCTGTTGCAGGAACACTCAGCCACGTAGGCCATTTCCCCTAAGGGCTGTGCGACCACGGGAGACCTACTCGTACTTTAAAGGACGTTACAGACTGCCTGGTGGCACCCACAGAGACTTGTCTCCAGGACAGAGCTCCAGAGGTTCCCCCTTTAGGGCAGTGCAGTAGGAATGGGACAGTGTCTTGGGATTCTGAAGCTGTGGGCAACTAGTGAGTACCTCAGCCTGGGAACGCTGCATCTTTTGAGGCCAGCTGTGAGTACAGCTGGTGACTGAGCCCAGCAGAGCCATAATGACATGATTCTGGATGTAGCTGGCACCAGTTACCCCTCTCCTGCTCTTTTTCCCCCTTCTGAACGGTACCGGCTCACTCCTGCCTCTCCGCTGTATTTTGGGAAGTGTGGATTCATGACAGCACAGTCTCACAGCTGGAGAAGGCTGACTGCCTTATCTAGTTCTGATTTTGATGGAACTTTAAGGATATGACGGCACTCTATTGCCATCTCAGCACTCGGAATATTATGGCAGGAGAATCCCAAGTTTAGTGCTAGTCAGCTAGCTACACAGGGCGGCTCAGGAAACAAACCGGCAAAAAGGGACGGTGGAGCTGATGGCTCCATGGGTTCAGACTGCTGCACAGGCAGGGGACCAGAGCTCAAATTACCAGAAGCCACATCTACAGGTCCGGGGCTCCTACAGGAAGATGGGAGGCAGGAACAGACTGATCATCAGAAGCTCACGAAGGACAAGAAAGAGGCCCTGTTTCAAACAAGGTGGAAGCAGAGGACTAACCCTCAAGGGTGTTACTTGTTGTCCTATCATGTGGTGTGCTGTGGAACACCCGCTAGAAGAAAGTTGAAATGCCAAGCTCCCTGAGAAAAAGCAGCTTGTAAAACTTATCCAGGTTGCCAAGAGTGGATCCTTCTGTGAGCTCCACAGAGAAGCTGTGTGTTATCATATTAAGAGCACAGTAAACAGATGTGCCACATCAGCATTTGGGTCTGCTAGACCTGATAGGCCAGAGGGGACAGAGCCACAGCAGTGTGACAACTGCATCTGTGGGTGATGGGTTAAGGCTGGCACAGTCTCCCTTTCCATCCAGCAATCACTCCGTCCATTCTCAGAGGTGTGTCTCCGCCCACAGGGGACACAAAATGAGAAAGACTCAAGGCCCTGCCTGCAGGAAGTTAGAATCTAGATATTGACAAATGATGGCACTATCAGAAGTGATTTCAAAAATATTGAGGATAAGAAGATCTCTGGGAGTTTTATGGGGGTTGAATCAATCTGACTGACTGGACAGGAGCTGGAGAAGCCTCAAGGAAAGCAGAAGGCAGACGCTAGGGCTAGATGGAAGCTGACAAAGCTGTGGTAAGACGTTAGAACGTGTTTCCTAGAGCGTAGGACAGGCAGGAAGGAGCAGTACAGGGAGAGAGGACTTTAGAGGGAGCAGGGAGGAGGCCTGAAGCCTCAGACCACAGCACAGTTCCTTTCTGGAAGATGGGTCACAAGGTTTTCTGAATGAACCAATTAGCCCCCCGCAGTGTGTCGCACTCTCGCTGGCTAAGCCCCTCACAGATTAGGAGCGCCCCAGCGCAGGGAGATTCGGTGGTGGGGTTGCCTGTGGAAGCAAACATTTTAGAACGGCTTCCAGGAAGCACGATCTCTAGTTTACTGATCACTTCACATTTCTGCAGAACCCTTGAAGGTTAGTGTCTGTCTTCCAGGAAGGTTTTAGAAAACTGACTCAGATTAACCTAAATTAAAGCCCATTTCTACAAAACAGACAGGGAGCGGGGCAGTGGTGGCACACGCCTTTAATCTCAGTACTCAGGGAGTCAGAGGCAGGCAGATCTCTGTGAGTTCGAGGCCAGCCTCATCTACAAGAGCTAGTTCCAGGACAGCTAGAATGGTTACACAAGAAGCCCTGTCTCAAAAAACAAAACCAAAAGCAAAACCAAACAAGACAGACAGGGTGGCAGGACAGAAGAAGACAGTAGTCATCCCACGAGGTTCTGTTGACTGAGCCAAGTAAGTGGGTCATGGAAGCGAGAGAGATGGAGGGAGGCATTGGGGGGGGGGGAGGCTCACCATTTTCTATGATGCTTAGTGCTCCAGGCTTCAGGGACCTGTCTACCACGGGTGGCTTATCTGGCCTCACGGTTCTGTTACAGTCTGAAGTCTGCGTGGGTGAGGTGGGGACCACATCTACACAAGGCTTTTCCAGATCAGGTAGCAGAGGCCCACTTGGGCCAGGGTCCACCTTCCGGAACTCTTGGACAATTTTTAGCCGCTCTTTTTCCAGCTCCTGCTTCTGGATCATCTCCTCAAAGGCATGGAATTGCTCCTGCTCTAACTGCTTCTGCTTCTGCTGAGCAACTCTCTGTCTTTCTTTTTCCAACTCTTGCTGGATGGCGATATTCCGGGCAAGTTCCTCCTCTTCCTTTTTCTAGGGGGGAAGAAAGGGTCTTGGTTAACAGTTCAGCTCTCAGAAGGAAAGCCTAGTCTGCATAGAGACGTCCAAAGTACAGTTTTTCTCTGGTCTGATCTCCCAATCCAGAATTCATGCTTCGCTAGGTACCTCTAAAGTCATGGAGTATAGTCACCACCCTGCTCTGTCAAGCCACCATATACCTATTTTCAAGGACAGCTAGTGTTCCTATCTTCAAGTTAGTGTTCACTGCCCAGCTGACAGACTCTAGACTCACCCTGAGAAGAAGGCTCTGAGCATGTCTGTAGGGGATGATCTTGACCCATCTTAATTGCGGATGGGACCATTCCCTGTGCAGGGGATCCTGGAGTGGATCCCAAAGGGAGCTGAGTACCAGTGTGCAAGTATTCATGCTGTTTGCTTTGTTTTTAATTTTTAAAATTACATTTACTTATATGTTTACCAGAGAAGGGACATGTGAAGGTCAGAGGACAACTTGTGGGATTTCTAGTGATTATCATTTAAATAAAATGACATTTAAACTAATAAATATCAAGCAGCGAACCTCTTGAGTGCATTAGAAATGTATGCTCAGCACTATTAATCCCCCTGCTGACTGTCAGTCAGTGCCAGTGTGCAGAACAGCGCAGCACGTAGGCAGGTACTCTCTCCAGCATGTGCTCCTGTTCCACAAGGGAGCACTGGAGGGCCCTGACTGTTTCCCCACAAGCTGACACCATTCTATACAAGACCTGCTGTACATCACTGGGAAAAATCAATGACTATAGAAAACTTTTGGGATAAACTTCCCACGCTTGAGATCTGAAACACCTATGCTCTAGTGAGAATGTTCCCCAAGGTCAGGTCTCTTGCTGTAGATGCAACAGAAAGGTCACAGGTGTCTGTCCTCAAACAGTCCTTGTGGGCACATAGACTGAATCTGCTATAATTTGAGTCACTGGTCTTTGTGCCCCCCCCGCCCCCCAACAAACTAGCCCATTAAAAATCACAGACTCATTTGGTATGGCATAGCACAGCCTGGACTGTCTGAGAAGCACACACCGCCCTCCCGTCTCTTCGCTGTCACACTGACCTTTTGTTCTTTATACTGCTCATATTCTTTGGTGTATCTTTTCAAGAGTTCGCTCTTAAGTTCTTCTGCTTTGGGGAAAGCAACATTCTTTAATTTCTGAAATACAAAACCAAACCTGAGAATCACAGCCTTCTAACATCAACCAAGGAAGCGAGAAAGAGGGCATCAAGAGTGACAGCGGCGTCCTCCCACACATGACCTGAAGCCCTCCACCCTGCCATTCCTCGACCCCTTCCTGCACCGGAGAGGCAGCCCAGTGAAAACTGGGACCCACCTTGACTGCATCTTTCTTCTCAGGAATGGTAGCTGATTTGTAGTCTCGGTGTTTTGGAAGTTTTTCAATGAAAAGCCTAAAGAAACAGAGCAGAATGGTTAGGGTACACAGGAAATGCCACATGAGACCCTGAGATAATGCAGCCACTACAAGAAGAGTTTCTAGGAGTGCAGGGAGATCGGGCATGAGCATGGCCTACAGGGCCTTGGCTCCTACCAGCTTCGTCTCTGCACAGAAGTCCTGATCTCTTCTCCCCAAACAGGGAGTGAAACAGTAAATACCAGATTCCTACAGCACAAAGGAGAGCCTCAGGTGAGAGGGCTCCCTGGGTAAAGGCACTTGCAGCCAAGGCTGGGGACCAGAGTTTAACCCTTAGTACTCACATGGTAGAGGAAGAGAACTGATTCACCCAAATAGTTAGCCAGCCTCCATGAAGACCACCTTGCAGGTACCCCCACCCCAGCAAAAAATAAAGGTAAAATTTGAAAGAAGAATGTAGCATCCATTGACGCTTGCAATTCCAGCCCCCAGGAGCCACTGTGAATTTTAAACCAGACTGAACTACTTAGTGAGAATGTCTTAAAACAGAAGAAAAGGACCCCAAACCTCCAAACCAAATGGAAATAAAAGCCTGTGATCTGCTCCAAATCGTAACTCTACAGAAAAAGGTCTCTTCCTGTGATTGACATCACTCTGTGCTGGCTAATCTTGGTTGTTTACCTCACACACACGGGAAAAGGGAAACTCAGCTGAGGAACTGCCTCCATCAGACTGGCCTGTGCGCATGTCTGCGGGACATTGTGTTGACTAATTGATGATGGAGGGCCCAGTCCACTGTCAGTCGTGCCCTAGGCAAGTGGGCCTGGGCAGTAGAAAAAAGGCAGATCAACATGAGCCAGGGAGTGAGCCAGTCAGCAGTAGTCCTCTGTTGGTTTCCTCTTCAAATTCCTGCCTTGACTTCCCATAAACTCACATATTCTTTTCTCCCCAAGGCCTTTGGTCAGAGTGGTTGAACACAGCAACAGAGATGCTAAGCAGAAAGAGGTCATCGGCACCAGGGGCAGGAGGCGAAGACAAAACCATGGCCATTACTGCTTTTATGACCTTGGCCACCAGAAATGTTTCCTGGGACTCATAATCCTTCAGAGAATATTTTGCACCAAACCAAGTATGGAAACGCTTCCAGCATGTGCCGCCTGTGGTCCGCTGGCAGATGCAACTAGGGGTAACTATGAAGGCAGACCAACACAAGTCATAAACTATCTAATTACATGCTGTGCAAGCCTGTCAAGCCAAGCCGGACCATCCAGAAGAAGGTCTTGAAAGTTGTCCTCTGATGCCGGGCAGTGGTGGCTCATGTCTTTAATCCTATCACTGGGAGGCAGAGGCAGGAGAATCTCTGTGAGTTCGAGGCCAGCCTGGTCTACGGAGTGAGTTCCAGGACAGGCTCCAAAGCTAAAGAGAAACCCTGTATTAAAAAAAAAATACAACAACAAAAACAAAAACAGAAAGTTGTCCTGACTCCTGTACGTGCACATGGCAACCTATGCATAGACCCCCATACGACCACTACTAATCGTAAATATAAACTAAAGTACTGTGCACATAGCCAATATCATTCATTTATTCAAAAATTTATTGTTTACTGGCCATTCCTAGAAGGTGCCAAGCTGGCCTCTGAAGGCTGGGATATATCATAAATGATCCATTCGAGGTTTCCCCTCATTATGGAGCTCCCATTACAATGGAGACAGACATTTTAAAAAGTGTGTCCATAGATGGTGGTATATGTGCCGATACATCATCATCATTATTGTTGTTGTTGTTGTTGTGTGTGTGTGTGGTTATGCGTGTGCTGCAGTACACATACGGAAGCCAGAGGACAACCTGTGGAGTTAGTTCTTTCCTCTACCTTTCTTTATGTGGGTTTCAGAGATTGAACACCATCGACCTTCATGGCAAATGCTTTACCCACTGAGACATGTTACCAGCTTGCCATTTAATTTTTGTTTTAACTTGAATTCCTCCCTCCTAATACTAGGGGAAATCATGAACAAGTATTTTTGTATGGAAAAAAACTCATTCAAAAAGCAGACATTCAATAGAATGCTACTTTAAGGACCATATTTTCCAGTTTCCAAAGTTAACTGCTGGAGTGAACCCAAGCGCAGGAGACCCCTTCTTGGGTCTATAAGCCCCAGCCCCAGTAAATGCCTTTGGCTCAGGTTCATGGGAGGAAGGAGGATTTGTGTCAGAGGGGGCTCACACGGTATGGCAGACCGGAACTGCTTGCATAGTCTAAGTCCCTTCTGTGCAGCCTCTGATGCCCATAAAAAGCTGCGAAAGAATCCACAGCCTGGCTTATTGTCTGTGCTCATCATGAAAGTATGTACTGATCCTGCATGCTCAAGATCTTTCTTCTATACTGGGGTCTGCAAAAGGCAACGCATTCCTTCAGCAGGAAAACTACTACCAAGGGGGGAGATATGCCTGAGATCGCCAAGATGTCTGAACCTATCTGGGAGGAAGGACAGACATGCCTTTTAAATCCTAAACTAAAGCGTACATGAAAGATGCAGAACAAGATTTTTACGAGTGGGGGAGGCGGAAGGGTGGTGAGGTAGACGCCGGCAATCCTCCCCCCACCTCCCTGCCCCCGCCCATCCCCCACCCCACCCCGCAGCTGTAGTAACTGGTAGAGTTACTCGATGTAAATGGGCAGGAACACACCAAGTGAAAACCAGTCTCAGAGTCACTGGGCTAGGACTTCTCTGCAGCCGCCCGCTAGTCAGTTCACAGACTCAGGATCAGGGTCCGGAAAGCAGGTGCCAGAACAATGCAGGCAGCTGCATCTATTGCTTCAGACCTCGTCAACCCATGCAGTCCCAAATTAAATCCCACTAGCCAACCCAGTGAAGTCCCAAATTAAATCCCACTAGTCAACCCATGCAGTCCCAAATTAAATCCCACTAG
>NW_004949098.1:146334-168419 GCF_000317375.1 Microtus ochrogaster | reverse complement strand
TCCCAAATTAAATCCCACTAGTCAAACCAGTGCAGTCCCAAATTAAATCCCACTAGTGAACCCAGTGCAGTCCCAAATTAAATCCCACTAGTCAACCCAGTGAAGTCCCAAATTAAATCCCAGTAGTCAAACCAGTGCAGTCCCAAATCCAACAATCGAGCAAGTGAGTGCAAATCCTCATCCAAAATTCTGCCCCAGGCCTAGCTCACGGTGTCCAGGGGCAGACACGTCAGTCTCACCAGTAACACTAATATTTGTCATTCCGAGTAACACTGGGTCACATCAAAAAAGACAAAACCAGTTTCTTAAGGATCCGTTAGTACTGGTGTTGTTGGTACTGGTGCTGGGGACCAAACCCAGGGTCTTCCACATGCTGGACAGCTCTGTACACTGAAGTACATCCACAGCTCTCCATAGACTTTTAACAGCATTAACACATCTGCTTCTGTTTCTTAGGAGCTTGTTGATACAGTCAACAGTCTCTCTTGAACCATAGCCTCTCCTTTTTCACAAGATCTTTTCTTTACAGAAAACAACAAACCCATGCTCTAGAATTTCCCATCTTGAAATACAGAGAAGCACATTCACGTTTCTCATCTGTAGTCAGCGACTTCCTCATTATTCTACTTTGTGTCTTACCCACCTTTCTTCAAAGAGCTGTCTAAGCCAGGCATGGCAGTGCGCACACTCAGGGGTAGAATTACCCATGGCTTTAAGGCCAGCCTGGTCTACGTAGTTCCAGGACAACCAGGGATATGTAAGGAGACTCAAAAAAATTAAAACAATCAAATAAAAACAAACAAACCAAAAATACCAAACAACCCCCTAAACCAAACTCCCCCAAGCCTCCAAGCCAAAACATAAATCAACCTGTCCACACCAGAATTTGGCAAAGTAAAACCAGTGGGCCAAATCCAGCTAGCCATCAACACTCAGCTCAGTCACAGAACCAAGACATATTCTCTACTGGGTCAGAATGTCGTTAGAGAGGACTGACAAGACACCCAGTGATGACTGAAGTGCGCCTGTCTGGGAGGACACACGGAAGTGGTCAGTAGGTGTCTTATGTAGAGAAGAGTGGAGAGGGAGACTTACTGCCTTCTGTAAGCCTAGACGGAAAACAAAAGAACCTGTGTTCTAGAATGAACCCTGAAATACGAGGAGCCACTGCAAATGGGAACCCAAGCTCATTCTTAACCCCGAGTGCACTCCGCCGTAGAACAGACCTGGAGGATGATGTGTCTACTTAGCACCCCCACCCTGTGAAGACCCATGAGCAATGCCACAGAAACCCTTCCTGAGCCCGAGGTCCTCTGAGTCACAGCAAACTCTTTAGGTCCTATTGTACTCAAGTTCACACTAGAAATGACAAGTCAGACTTTTCCCATCATCCCCTTCCTCAACCACACGGTGCCCTTGCCACTGGGGCTTTAGGAGTCATTCCCTGGTGACAGCCTTGAAACCTTGTATTTATGCTGCCTATCCAACTATGAGGAACAAACAGCTCAGGAAATGTCTTACTGTTGTAAGTCAGGCAGCAAGTGGTCCATAGTCATCGGTAACTAGGAGACTACACTGACAGATAAGAAAGAAACCTCTTTCCTATACCACATAAGAAGCTACAGGGTGAGTACAGGAATCTGGGCTCTGCCACACACCAGCAATGGTCCTGGGACTGGCTGCCTGAGCAGAGAGAGTGCAGCCAAAATACTCACCAATGCAGATACATCCTGCTTACCTGTGGACAGCTGGGGCAGGTGGGGCTGAGGACTAAGTCTCCTACCCAGGACATTCCTGAGTCAAATAATACCGCTTTTGGCCCTGTGTTCTTGAATGGCAAGGACAACTCACTTGTGAAAGCTGCCTGCAACCTGGTTAATGATTGACACTATCAAGTTCCCTGCTGTTAGCAACCGTGGGGGCCATACGTGAGCACAGGGGTAGAATCCAAGGGGTGTCAGCCACAGAAACGAAGAGGAAAACTGTGGGCATCTTACGTGATGTACTTGTTGTAGAGGATAAAGGCATGCTCAATGTTGCCTTCTTCAGAGTAAATGGATGCCATGCGGATGATCTCAACGCCAGAGCGGTAGTAGCGTCGGGGTGGAATGTCTTCATTTAATTCCACTGCACTCCCAAGTTGGGATAGAATCCTCACCCGGTCTTGGGGTGGGAGGCTCACATCCCCATGGTTAGACATTGGACCAATAATGTCTTTTCTGAGACAAAAGAGAGAAAACGGATAACATCAAAGCCAGGGTCATATCTTCCCAGTGATCTAGCACAAGGTGAGTGTACCACAAATCTCCCAAAATATTAAAGAAAGAGCTGGGCGTGGTTGAGCACACCTTTAATCTCAGCAGCTGAGGAACAGATCTCTGAGTTCAAGGCTAATCTAGCCTACACAGAGAGTTCCAGGACAATCAAGGCTCCATAGAAAGACCCTGTCTCAAAACCAAACAAAGCACACAACAGAGAAACAAAAATGAGAGAAAATAAAGCACTACATGCAGTGTTTCTGATCAATACATTAACCTTCCTACCCACAAGAACAGCCAAGTCCTGATTTGAGGACTGACAGGTTAAAAAAAAATCAACACCCTTGTCCCACAATTTGATGCTACAAGGAACACAGCCACTGTGTGTCTAGTGCCCCTTAATCACTGTTCATCAGCAGAAGGCCTGCCTAGAGCCCTGTAGAGGTAAGGAAGCATCTGCCACTTGCTCTCTTGTTTCTCTATCCAGATGCCTACTTCTATTTACCCAATACCTGGCAGAGTGTGTTCAGAGAACCTTCCTGAAGACTGCTCTGGTAATTTATTATTCCATTTCATTTTGCTGGAGAATACCAGATATTTCCCATGATACAATTCCTCAGCTTTGACTACAAGGTCAGCGTGTGCGTGTGCGTGTGTGTGTGCGTGTGTGTGTGTGTGTGTGTGTGTGTGTTTTCTGGGGGCAAATGCTCACAACTCCGCTCGCTAAACCACTATTTGATTCAATCCGTCACATTTACCATTTTCAGGGAAAGGCAGTTAGCACTCTGAAACAGTGTACACTTGTCTCCACAAGGCAAGTAGGACTTTCAACAGCAAAGGGACAGTTACCTCAGATGGGGCGGGACACTCTAGGATTTCCCACTCACTGGAATCCAGACTCCAGTGAGTCTACACCATCTCTAGATGTTGCTTCTGTTGGACTCGGGCTCTGGGCTCCATGACACCATCACTACACAAAATCCAGAGAGGAATCGGGGTTGTTCTGTGCATCGGATCACAGCCCAGCCCAGCCAGCCTATTCTAGAATACACTCATCTTGTGTCCCCATCTTTGTTCCTTATTCCTCGGTCAGGATTCCCATCTGCCCGGGAACCGCAGATCACAGTCCCATTTATCCAGCCGTTGTTTTTCTGAGTTCCAATCACCTGTTCTCAGAGACTTTTCTCTAAGCCAATTCTACTTTAGCTTTCTTCAACCCTTGGGTGACATTTCTTCCATGAAGTTTCCCCACTAAACCCCCTTCCCTCCCAGCAAAAGTTGGGGGCTGTTAGGAATGTGGAGGCACAGCCTGTGTAACACATCCGCTCCTGAGCATAAAACCCGTCCAAGTCCCTAACTGCTGGAACTGGGCACAGCCCAGCAGAGCTCACGGGAATGGGATGCTGGGCATCTCGGAACCTCTGGAAATCATCGGGCGGCTTGGGCCAACATGCGGTTCAGCAATCATGCAAGGGAAAGACAGTGTCCGAAAATAAGGGGGAAGGACCAGGAGGAGCTCCGGAGGAGGCAAAAGGAAGGAGCAGGGGCAGAAGGGCGCGCCCTGGAGAGGGATCCAGCTGTTACAGCTGGCAGAGCCCTTCCACAAGGCACTCAGTCAGGTTTCGGGAAAATATAAGGCGTGTTGAGACCGGGCCTGGCTGGTCAGGAGCCAACCCTGGGGACAGGGCCATCCCGGAGCTCGCGCGCGGCGGCCCAGGGCCAGGGACACGGGCACCACACTCATGGCTTCTTCCCCGCGGGGTCCCACCGCGCCAGGATCCCCCCCGTCCCGCAGCATTCCCGGGACCCTTCCCACCTTTCGTGAAGGATAACAGTCGGAGCTTCCGGAAACGTCACCTCCGATGACACGCCCACTCTCGCCACTCCTTCAATTACACTCCAAGGATCTGAGACCCGGTCTGGAGAACGGGTGGGTGGGGCTGGAATCTTCAACCAATGAGAACGAGCTCTGCTGCAGGCCTCTTGATAAAGGAATGAACCAGGAAGAAAAGGGAACCTAGTGAGTGAGGGAACGGAACTGCCGACCGAACCAGTATAAAAATTATGAAGCAGCAGTTTCCTGCCAATGGCTCCTCCGTCTAAATAATAGCAATTTAACATATCATGGGGAATTACTGTCTAGCTTGACATTCACGGCTCAGATGACAGCACCTTTTCAAACAAAACACTCTCTGTCAGCGGGTCCTGCTTGTTTTTAAACTTATTCATTATTATCGTGTGTGTGTGTGTGTGTGTGTGTGTGTGTGTGTATGCGTGCGTGCGCGTGTGCGTGGGGACATACTGCAAGGGATGGTGATTGTCAGAGGACTATTTGTGGGACAGCTTCTTTCCTACTGTGTGGGTTCTGGGGAGAGAACTCAGGTCATGAAGCCCGGTGGCAAGTGCCTCTATCCTCTGAGCCATCTCACTAGCCCATGTTGGTTCTGTTGTAATTCTCTACTTTAGGATTCTCCTAAAATTTAATTTCTTGAAAGGGAGATTTTTTCCGACTCCTGGCTCCATCCCCCGTGCCCCCAATGAATGACCTGTGGTTCCAAACTCAATACATATTCTTGGATGTGCAGGTGTTACTGAGATAAAGGGTGTGTCACTGTCCCCAAGATTACAGGGATGGACTAACCAGTTGTGAAAACGAAGATGGCTACTACAGGCTCATCATTATGTTCTTGGGACCAAATATTCTCTATGAAACAATCAGAACTAGGAGCAGAAGGCTGTGGAATGGGGTGCCCTTGCTAATTTTGTAAGTATCTACCATACTAAGTCTGCAGGGACACTTGAGGGACAAGTTCCTGTTGTGAAAGGCTGCCAGGGACCAGTTCTGAGACGCAGCAGAGGGAACCCCACTAGTGTGAGCTGTGAGCTCCCTGCACCACAGCACCCCCCAAGCCTGGCTTGCACTCTGTGAGGAGAATGTTTGTGTGATGCATTCTACAGACAAACTGGGCACGGTATTGGCCTCTTCGCTGTGAATCTGTCAGGACTGAAAAAGACAAAAAAGTGAGCCCCCAACACTCAGGAAGAAAGATGTGGCTTTACAGGTTCAAACACAGGAAAGGGCACCAAGGTGTTGAATTCATGCATAATTATTGCCGGCAAATTATATACCCGATACTTATCTCCAGCCGCAGAACACACCTCAGTTAGCTGGCTCAGATCTCCCAATGCAGAACTCCTAGCAATATTGGAGGATGAACTTGTGGCTCTGAACTCCATTTTGTTTGAAGGCAGGCCTTTCCTGTCACCAAGAACAAATTAGTTAGGGAAATCAAATGCATGGGAGATTCTTCTGCATCAGTCTCAGAAGTACTAAGATCACAGGCGAGAGCCACCTGCCAAGCTCCAGTCTGTCTTCTGTGGGTGCAGCCGGTATGGCAGTTATAACGGACTTACTTCCGCTTACAAACGGCCAGTATAGAATCTTGACCCTCCAGCATTCTGTACCAACCTTGGGTGCAAAACCAGGCAAAAAACTGAAGAGTTGGAGAAAGAAGACATTAAGGAAGGCCAGGTAAAGTCCATGTCCAGAAATCAGGAATTTGTGTGTATTTGTTGGTGATGTTGTTTTACCATGGGAAATGGGCCAACACACCTTGCCTCCCTTTGTATCTTAGAACTGTAAATTTGATGTTTTTATACATCAAGAGAGTCCAAAAATGGCCATGAAATCTGCACACTGAAGAGAGGATCTTAAACCTTTTTTCTCACATTGTGTCTCCCCTAGCTCACATGTGGATGGTAGGTCCCTTTTCATGGTTCACAAAGGTGTTTACACAGTTCATATTTAGTGACCTAAAACAACAACAACAAAGATACAGCTGTGTCTTAACTGAATCCACTTAATTATCTTACCCCAGTTAACTGCATCCTTAAATACTTTTTGAAGTGCTAGATATTGAACCCAAGGCCACATACACCCCAGGCAAGTCCTCTACCACTAAGCTACATTCCCGGCTCAACAAAATCTTTTTCTGTTGTTTTTTTTGGTAGATAAGGTCTCTCTGGGTAGTTCTGGCTGTCCTAGAACTCATTCTGTTGATCAGGCTGGCCGCCATCTCAGAGATTTGATAGCCTCTGCCTCCAAGTGCTGGGGTTAAAGTGTGTACCACCATGCCTGGCCAACAAAAACTTCTTCACATAAGAGTATATTCATCTTGAGTAGTTCTGGGTGAAATACTGTCCAAGAAATGTCTGTTTCACAGAAAGCCTGGATCACTTTTATCCTTCACCTAACCAGATTCTTCCATGGCCCATGGCAAATCTGTCTCTGAAGGATGCCCTGCTAGTTGGTTTTCATCGCTGTGACAACATACTTGAGGGAGTAACTCACAGGAGGAACATTAGCTGTGGCTCACAGGTGCTGATGTATCAGAGCATCAGTGTCCTCACCCCCTTTGGACCAGTAGTGAGGCAGAGCACCAGTGGGGAAGGAGACTGTTGCAGAGACTGGAAGGGGCAGGAATAAGATCCAAGCTTCAAAGCATACCCCTTGCCTTTAACAAGGCCCCACTCGCTAGTTTCTGTCACTTCCCATAGTGCCACCACATTATGACCCCACCAAAGGGTCAATATATTGACTGGGTCAGAGTCCTCATGAGCCCATTATTTAAAATCCTTACAGCTGGTTTTTTAAAGACTCATATTTTCCTACATGTGTGTTTTCCTATCCATATTCTATTACTATTTTTAAGGAAAGCAACATGGTAAGGCATACTGTGTGCTTTCTCATGAGGCATACTGTGTGCTTTCTCATGAGGCATACTGTGTGCTTTCTCATGAGGCACACTGTGTGCTTTCTCATGAGGCACACTGTGTGCTTTCTCATGAGGCACACTGTGTGCTTTCTCATGAGGCACACTGTGTGCTTTCTCATGATGTTTCAAAGCAGCATGAACCAACTTGACCTGATGGATTTTATGGGAAACCAAAAAGAAAGGCGCTTAGGAAATGCAGTGTGGTAAGTTATACCATGCCTCTGCACAAGGTCAGGTATTTGCAGCCCAACTTGCATGGCTCCTTTTGCTCTCAAGTCCCTGATTAGTGCTGTGACTTCTGAGTGATTCTCACTGGCTTCTTGTGTCAGTGATAAGGTGAAGTAGATATAATTAATGTTGGGGCCACTGAGTTTTTAGGGATGCCTGGGTGAATCTATCTAGGAATTCTAGTATGAGTGAGTAGGTAATATGTGACATATGATTCCAAGGACCACAGGCGGTAGGGACATGGGACCGGCCTCTACAGATAAATACTACACATATAGTCCTTTAAGAAGTGTTTCCATGATCCTGCATGGGAGATTTGAGAGTGTGGAATACGGCTTTAAATTTATGAAATCACAGTTTGGTCTTGGCACATAGCGAAATCAGCTAAAACTGATTGGCAAACTTTCTCCCTGCGCCTAGCTTTCTTTGTGCAGGGTGGGGCTATGCCTGGTGCTGGGAGAAAACAGTCATCAGTGTTCTGAGCAGCAGTGGAGTCTATTTACTAATGCGGACCTGCTGGGGAGGATGTGTCCCCAGGTGCAGTCATGGCACTATTGCTATGACAGTAACCAGCCACTTTCTGTTTGAGTTTTTGATCACTTCACAGGATAGAATTCAGGATAGAATTCACGCCTGGTGCTTTAAATCTGGTCCTAAGCCCAGATACTAGGTCATAAAGGCCCATGAGGAAACATGCTACCATCATTTTTCTAAGTGGACACATTGTCAAACTGACTCCTAAATGTCTATGTCCATGGATCCGTGCTGCTTCCCATGCTGGCCAGAGAATCTTCTCTTGCACGGGGAGTGGTTAATGCAAAGAAAGGCAGCCCCGTTACTCATCAAAGGGTTGGGAGCAAGTGTTGAATGTTTGGCCCCAGAAAGACATCACACACACAGAGACACACACCCCTCTACCTCACTGCTCAGGGGGCATGGTGTAAAATGACACAGAGGCTGGAAACCTCCCTCCTGGACAGGACAAGGCCATTGCACTGAGGAAAGTCCAGCAGCTGAGGTTACCTCCACTAAAGCTTTTCCCGGTTGAGCCTTCCATGTTCCAGCATGCACAGGATTAGCGCTCCAGTCGACACCTAGCTGAGCAGCTATTGGTAATCAACTGTTCCATGGGGGGGAGTCATTTTTCCTTAGGGTGTCCAGACTGGGGAGTTGCCCAGGATCCAAGAGGACCCCAAAACATGCACATGCAGAGACCCTGATTAGATTCAGTGAGCGGCTTGTTCAAAAAGAGATAATGGGGCAGGGGACAAGACCCTTGCCACCAAACCTGACACAATTTAATCCTGGGACCCCACATGGTGGACTGTAATTTTAAGCTGAGTTCCTGCAAGTTGTCCTGAACTCAGCAGAGCCTCTAGCATTCTCTCTGTCTGTCTCTGTGTCTCTGTCTCTCTCACACACATAAACATAGTAAATAAACATAGATTTTCAAATCATAAAGGTGGGGAAGAGGCTTTGGGAACAGGACTTCTGGAAGGAGCTGGAGGAGGATGCAAGAAGTCAGCGAGGAGTAAATATGATTGAGCTACATTACAGACATAGAGAACAATGTCAGAGAATAAGTTTTAAAATTACAGCCACATGAATCAAAAGTCTTCAATCCCAGCCCTCAGGAGGCAGAAGCAGGTGGATCTTTGTAAGTTCTAGGGCAGCCTGGACTACATAGTGCCACACATTTCTTCACACTGAGATCCAGTCACATGAAAACAAACAAACAATAAACAAAAACCCCAAAAAAGACAGAAAAGGGAAAGTGAAAAGCAAAAAGGAGGGAAAAGAAAATAGGTAGGCCAGGCTGCTCTCCAGCACCTACCAGCTCCATTTGCTGACATCACAGCCTCACTTACCGTTTATGTGACGCCTGCTCAGAGAAAAGACTCAAGAGCATGATACGGAAGCTATCTTTTATTGCAGAATTAAATAGCACATATTTTAGAAATTACAAATCTGCTTAAAATACACTTAAATAAAATATGAGTTTCTGTGAACTTCCTGGGGAATGACGATGTGTTCTGGGGAGCTTCCCGTCTAGGCAGGGCCAGCATTAGCAGAAGCAGCGAAGAAAATGCACCCAATCACAGCTCATGGTGAGAGCCTTTGCAGGTCTGCCGCTGACAGTGAGTTTGCCCTGTTGTACCTTCGCAGCACCCCAATTTTGTTGGTAGACAGAAGCAGCACCACCCTCAATGATGAGGTCATTACAGCCTCAGAGCAATTCCAGACTTCAGAGAAGCAGACTACTCTCTCTAGGCCAGACAGACTTTCGTGGTGTGTTGTTGGGTGGCCATAGTGCAGTCAGGAGGATGGTCAGGAGGACAACAGGGTTGCAGATCTAGATGATCTGGAGGCGCTGGCATGAGTATGAGGCGGGGAAGGGGCTCCCCTGTGCTGTTCTACATCAGACAGCGGTGACACCGTCCAGGGAGCTGCGGACATCTCCTCTTATCCCGCAGAGCTTGTGAGGTGTCCGCTTTGTTCCAGAAGTCCTTATCCCACATGTAATCTGGAGGTTCAATTGACAGTGACCATAAAAACCCAAAGGAACAAGGCATGAAGAGTTTAAGCCCAAACAGCACCCTCTCAGGTTTCGGTGGGAGCCCAGCCAGTGCCATCAGTAGGATATTCTCTTGAGAGCTCTGACATCTTTCCTCAGTTTCCATGGTGTTGGGTACCAGGCTATAGGCAAGCATCTCACTGAGGGAGACACTGTGCTGTCTGCACCAGGAACTGCCGTTTCTACCTGAAACTGCACGGTGGTGGTAAGCCTCATCCGGGCTTACAGTCAATCAAAAAGCAAGCTCACCTGAGTCAGAAACGTCACTTTCCACGTCATCAGTTAGGTTCAAGCTCTGTGCCTTCCTTCTTTAACAAACCTTTGACCCTCACAGAAGAAGCCCTCAGAGCAGAGTCAGGCGTGTAGGCGTGTGTCTGGGACCTTTGAGGCCTTCCTCCCTCTACAGTTGGTTGAGAGTGTTGGCATTACAACCTGTCCTCTAGGCACCGTGAGGCTGATGAGGTGAACTGGGCCCTCACAGCCATACTGGTTCCTGGCTAGAAAATATCATTTTAACCTGGTAGCAAATATACTATTTAAAAGAATCAGTTCAGTTTCCAGTCTCTATGAACTCCTAATGTACTGTTCTACCCTGAAATAAGCTTCATTAATAGAGGACACACCAGCACCTCCCTCTGGGCTCTGTGAATGAGCCTAGCATGCCATCCATCCATAACAGTGAACATACATGACACAGGTTGAACGTATACACAGATAGATACATACACCACACTCGTATATAGAGTAGCATGTATACACACATGCCGGAGCTCTGCCTCTTGGAACTAGCACTTCAGTCCCAGGATCTTAGCCTTTCTTGGGTCTCTGCAGCTGCGTCCCTGGCTCTTACATATTTTATGGGTACACTCACTGGTACACTCACTGTGTTGCTGCATTTCCTCTGAATCCAAACTGAATGGAAAAGTCCAGGCTGATGTGGAGTAAAGTGGCAGAATCTCACTGATCTGAGGCTGATCTGACGCTTTGAGGTCTGATCAAACTAAGTGTGTTGTCATGGACACAGCCTGGGAGAAGAAACCACCTCCTAGGCAGGTGAGACCTACTTTCTAGGCAAAATTCCAGAATCAAATATGCTTAAGTTTCCCTTCTTATTCAGATAGCTCACTGTTGCGGTTTCAATGAGAATGGCCCCCATAGATGTGAGTGCTTGGTCTTCTGGGATTGGCACTACTTGAGAAGGAATACAAGATGTGCCTTTTTGGAGGAAGTATGTCACTAGCAGTGGGCTTTGAGGTCTCAGAAGCCTATGCCAAGCCCAGTGTCTCCCTCTTCCTGCTGCCTGTGGATCCAACTGTAGAACTCTCAGCTCTTTCCCCAGCACAATGTCTGCCTACGTGCCAGCATGCCAGCATGCTCCCAGCCTTGACGGTAATGGACTAAACCTCTCAAACTCAAGCAAGCCCAATTAAATTAAACACTTTTCTTTATGAGTTGCTATAAATTTACCAATCTTATATGACATTGATGAAGAACAAAGTAACATTTAATAAGTATTGAATAAGCTAATATATTCCATACTTTGTTAGTTACTTCCTTCCCCAAGTTACCGGGGATAGAGTCCTGGCCTCAAGCGTGCTGAGCTCACACTCTGCCCCTGAGCTACACCCCAGTCCTAACCCTTTAACCTCTCAACAGCCTGTAAAGTACCTAGTATTAGTATGCGCAGATATCAGGAAAAGGGAACAGGAAGGGTCAGCAACCCCAAAGGCAGCAAATAACCAGGTTTCAAATCTGAGCAAACCCATTTCCACTGCCCACTGCTTCCTAGACTCATGGTCACTATGGACCTCTAGGAAGGTGAGTGCAGAGGCTGAACTTGCAAGTGGGCCAGAAAGGATGGCAATTATCAGTTCTAAGTCCTGCCTGCAAACATGGCTTTGATTTCTTGTACACAGAAGAGAGGTGTGTCCTGTTTATGGGGAGGGAACCCCTCGCTGGGCAGAATGATATTTCTTCCCATCCAAGGTGTCGGTGTGAAAACCGCAATTCTGGAATGAGAAAAAGCAGACTCACAGTCAGCAGCTCTGCCCCCGAGTCTCCTCCCCCCTCATCTCCCTCTCCTCTTCTCTCCCCCTTTCCCCGTCCTTTCCTCCTCTCTCACTTCTCCTCTCCTAGACCCCTCTCCCTCCATCTCTCACTTTCTCTCTCTCTTCTCCTCTCCTCCCATCTCTCCTCATCTCTGCACAACACTTCTTCCCTCCTCTAGGACTTATGGACCTCCTTCTCCAATTTCTAGTCATCATAGTCACCATTGTCCTCCTCCTAGGCCTTGTCCTCTTTGTCCTAAAGCTTAATCATTCCTCCTTGTCCTCTTTCTTTCTTTTCTTCCTCCTCCTCCTCCTACTCCTCCTCCTCCTTCTTTCTCCTCCTCCTCCTCCTCCTCCTTCCTCCTCCTCCTCCTTCTTTTTTTCCTCTTCTTCTTCTCCTTCCTTTTTCTCTTTCTCGTCTTCTTCTTTCTCTACTTCCTCTTTCTCTTCCTCTTCTTCTCCTCCTCCTCCTCCTTCTCCTCCTCCTTCTCCTTCCTCCTCCTCCTCCTCCTCCTTCTTCCATCTTCCCCCTGTATGTCTTCCCTCCCTTTCTGTCTGGCTCCATTTCTCTAAATACATTTCTTGCACAATGATCTAACCTGTCAGAAGAAGTCAACAGTAGAAATGAGTAGGAAAATAAATCAAACAAAGAATTAGGTTTGTTTAGATCAATCAAGGAGGAACAAGAAAGGGAAAAATGCTAAAACCAGAGTCCACTAGTCCCTGTGGGACATTTCCAGGGCACAAAATTTTTTAAAAGAAAGCAGGATATTTATTGCTTTACCTACACTAGCTCTTCTGGGGAATTCAGAGTAAGCAAGACATCAGGAATGAAGAGAGATGACACTTGTATGCATTGTTCACTGTGGAATTTCTTCTACCTCTAGCTCTTGAGGTCTCTTCTGGAGGGTTTGTCTTAAAAATTCAGCAATGGTATCACCATATCTTTTAAGAGCAACTGATATTAATCAGAATATGTGCCTTAAAGGAAGCTATTATGGTAACCAATTAGGACACTTGGAGTTTTAAAACAGTTCTGAGTCATTGAGTATCTTGTTCTTATACCTTCTAGACCTGAACTCCACATACGTACTTATTATATTTGGGGAAACTGCCACTGATTCAGGAAGCATTCTTTGGTAGCAAAAATATGTGTGTATATCAACACTCGACAAGGCTGTTCAAGTTGGATGGGTCTGAGAAGACAAAACAAGCCAACAATTCCCAGTGAGCCAGCCAGCCACACCTGATAAACTCAGGTAGGTAGGCCCAAGGAGCTTCAGCAACTAGCTCCACCATGACTCCCCAAGTCATACCATGGAAACACTCAGGTGTGCTAGGTGAAGAAGAGGGACAATCTGCTTTGTCCTCCTGATTCATGGAGCTCAAAATAAGCTGAGCTTCCCTCAGTTTCTTCCTAGCTGGTCCTTCCTTAGTACGGGATCCCTCTATCCATCCATGCTTAGTTCCCCTGATGTCTAAACACTAACCTCTCAAGCTTTGTTCTCCAGCCTCTAACCCCTCTGCTTCCCTCCTGCCCACAGCAGACTCTGACTCCAGCTTCACCAAGCGTTTCCATGACTATTTCAAACATCAGTGCAACCATCTCCCGGGGTCTCCAGCTCCCTGTCTTCGATCTTGCCTCTGAGACCTGTGTGATTGATGTCTTCCTGTGTGAAAAGGAGTCCTCTGCCCTCTGATGTGGTACTGTCCCTACTGTCACGTTGTCTTAGCTCCCCTCTCCCACTGGCCCACCAGGTGCAGAATCACATAGGACACCTGCACGCCAGAGTGGGCTGAACCTCAAAGAGGTGAAGTTGAGGATCCAGGTGTAAGAGTTCCAGACCTAAGTCTGCATTTCATGGTGAGCCCAAGCGGTGCTGAAGTACAGCAGAGAGGGAGGCACACTTAGGAGGTGAACGCTAAAGAAAGAGAGGAAGGAGGGGATGGTGGGAGCAAGATGAGGATCAGTCTCAGAGGAGGGAAGTGGGAAATGGGGACCAGGCTCCTGGCAGGCTCCTGTTTCCTTCTCAGCAGAGAGATGCTTGCTCAGCAATTCATTAAACTACACTGTTAGTCTGTGTACACTCACAAGTAGGCTATATTGTAAAATATCAAGCATTTGGATAGCTAAAGTCAAAGAAAAAAACAGAAAGAAAAAAAAACCCAAAGGTCTCAAAACCATGATCAAACCATCTTACAGTCTCATGTATGTCAGTTCTGTTAACCCAGTTCTACTAAGGGCTCCTTCTTCACTCTCCTCTCCCCTAGATCCATGCCTCAGTATGCTAGTTGTCATAGACTATGCCACAGGAATAACCATCAGATTAACTGTTTTTACTTTTTTGAGACAAAGTCTTCCTGTCTAGAAGAGGTTGGTGCAATCTTCAAATGTTGCAGGAGTGTGCAGTACTCCCAGATTCCTGTCTTCTTTAAACGTGGCAGCCTCTGCCCACCATGGCCTAAAATTCATTAAACCAGCATCCTCAATGAGCTCCACCTCCAGCAGGAGATCTAAATCCTCTTCCTGCTGGAGCCTGGCTCTGGTCCCACCCTGAATTCCTTTTCCCACTGTCCTTACTGTGTGGCCTCTATGAACCCCATAACCAGTTCCCCTGCAGCCTCAACAGCTCCTCCTCAGCTGCCAGGGAATTGCTTCTGTTGTAGTCAGCTCTCCCCACTTTCCAGTTTTCCTGGGCCAGCTCCGTGCAGAAGCCCCCCTATCCCACGCCTGCCTTCATCTGGCTTCCTCTCCTTCCAGCTGCCAGCAATGGCCCCGCAGATCTGACATTCCACATGCTAGGAGTGAACCTTTCCAAAGTCAGTCCTTCTCTAGACACACTACTGATGCTTTGGAAGGATCACTGCCGTCCCCTGGAGCCCAGCTCCAAGCTGCCCTGTCACAGACTCGTCACCCTCAGGCCCTCATTCCCAGCATCTCTGAATCCCACATTCCCACACACACAGCCATCACCCTCTCACCACCATTGGAAGTTAGCAGTTTCAAAGCTTACCTGACCTCCCCACCTCAACCAGTTTTGCAACTCATTCTTTCTGACCTCTGGAGTCTGCTTTGGTCATATCATTGTTCTGAAATAACCTGAAGAGGGCTCCGTTTCCTCAGAAGCCCCACTGTTCTTCCTGCCCACACTGACAATGGAGGCCTTGGCTCTGATGGATCATGTTTACAGATATCTGCATCCTTTTCTGATGCCAACCACAAATCCCAGCCAACAGGACTGCTCACTGATGCATTGGTCCCTCTTTACAAGTCACCAAATCACCCCAGGTGTGACCCCTCTTCCTCTGAGCCCCATAGTGTCCTGTCTTTACCTCCTGAAGTACTACATAGTACATGCTGCCTCATGTGAACAGGGGCTCACTTTCTGTGTGATCTCCCATTTGTGTCCCCAGAAACACCTGCCAACCAGAAGGATTTATAGAGTTGAACAGAAAAGGATGAAGGCACAGGCGCCTGCCTCATCCGTCAGCACTTCCCGAGATCTGAGTTCAGGCGTCTGTGATCTCTTAAAATGGAGAAATAGCCACCTGATTGCAGCTGCATCTGTCACATCCCAAGGAAAGCAACTGCTCTGTGAGCTTCAGGCCTCGAAACAAGAAATTATTCAGAAGTACTCTCTAGGGAAGGAACTGCATTTCCTTGAAGATCATCGTAAGTGTGCACAGCGTGTGCAATGCAAACACTTGAAAATATGATGGAGGAGAGCTCTCTGGGTGCGCACAAAGTCAAGTGCTGCTCCATGAAGGAAAAATGCAGCCGTCAAAATGAACTCTCTTGGCTCATTTTGATTCTTCATATATACAGCTTTTAGGCCCATGGTCTCGAGAGCATGTCTGCATCTGTCGTATGACAGCTGACTTTCACCCCAACCTCAAAAGGAACTGGAACTATGAAGAATTACTTTTAATAACATAAAGTTTAGAAATGTTTCTAAAGTCCTCAATGTTGAGACACAAGCAGTCCTGTGTGCTCAGAGACAAAAGAGACGGAATGGCTTGACTCTGCTGAGGGAAAGACTCAGCCAGTCTTTCTAAGATATGGAGAAGAGGAGGCTTGCCCTCGAGAAGGTCACATTTGCTTCCACGGCCCAACTCCATTTCCTCCTGTATAAAAACAGCCTTTCCTCACTTCCCACGTGACGATACTCAGGCCTTCTGTTCTGCCCCGGGGCAGTCACATGTGCTGCGATTTCCTCCTCTTTCAACTGCTAAGAGAAGACAAGCTTCACGTTTCCCCGGGGCTCCCAATCCCGTGCTCTCCTAGCACACACGGAGCTCCCCTGGCTCCCTTGTGGATGACCCTCATCTTTCTCCATCATCTGAGTGCTTCACAACGGCGGCTTTCTTGTATTTTGCTGGGGTATTATATAAATCCCCAAATGCTGAGGGCAATGCTGCATTGATGTGGGATTTCCTTGAGACCCCAGAATGATCAGTGTGTTCATGTAACCTGGAAAAACTGAAGCCCAAGTCTCCAACTATGTGTGGAGATGGTGCACTAAGCCTATCAAAGCCACAGTGACAGGGTCTTCAATCTAGCTGGGACCAGCCACCCCTTTCCTGATTATTCCAGAAGAATAATCAGCTCACTCCTGCTCCTTCATTATATTTTGCAAGTGTGTAGATTCCCGAATGCACAGGCCCACAGCTGGGGGAGGCTGACTGACTCACCGGTTGAGACAGAGCATTGCAGTGTAAAGATCTTCATCATTCAAAGTGAGGTTTTGACTCATGCAAAGTAAGACAAGGATCAGACACTCCTTTAGAAAGCTCCAAATAGCCAGACCTATTGATATCTACACGGCAGCAGGATCTCAAGTCAGGCCTACTCAGGCTAAGAAGTTGGAGAAAACAAATTCGCTGAGGTACTTGACATTGACAGCTTTCTTTTTTCTGAGACATGTGTGTGTTTTGTATGATCTGTGTGTGTTAAGGATCTGTGGGTATTTTGAAAATGCATGTTCATGTGTGAGCAAGGACACACAGGTACTTCAGCACACCTGCAGAGGTGAGCAGACCTCCGGGAATGCTCTCCTTTCCTGGGCTTTTGGTCAAGCAGTCTCTTCTGTGCTGCTGTGTCTGCTCAGGTAGCTGTGCTGTCAGAAGCCAGGGCTTCTCCTGTCCCCACATCCCCTCACCTGAAGAGAACTCTCACTGCACGTGGAGGTGGCCAGCCCTACCCGGGGGTCGTGTGCTTTCTGGGGGTTCCGTCCCAGGCCCTAGCACAGTTACGGCCCACGCTTCATCCATGGAGTGAGTCCTCGTCTCCCTGGCTGTTCTTGAGCATTTCCTATGAGGGTCTATGGGACAAGACTTTCTGAGAGTCCAGCTTTCCAAGATAAACAGTGCAGAACAATATATTCCTTGTGAAGGGAGATGATTTCAGTAGATACTAACTTGTGATTCTTCAAATCTCTGCAGAGACACCTAAAGGGGGAGGGTCTAACTTGCAACATGTTTGAAGAAATATGATGTCCTGGATTAACCTATGTCAATGAACATTTTTAGAAGACAACCAGGGCAGCAGGACACACATAGTAATCATCACAAAAGGGTCTGTTACCATGGCAGAGTAAGTGGGTCCCTGTAAGCAAGAGACTGAGGACATGGACAGGGGGCACAGCATTCTTTGTGGTGCTCAGGGCTCCAGACTTCAGACATCTGTCCACCAGCACTGCCTTACTCTACCAGGAGCTCCAGTCTCCCTCCTGTGTGGCTGACCCAGATGCAATGGTGACCACTTCTACACAAGTCTTTTCCAAGTCTGGAACATGTGGTGACTTACCAGGCCTTGTTAAGGCCATATTTCTCTAAGACCAAGTGGGTGACGCTGATGTGCTGGGGACTAACTCATCAGAGGCGAGGCTTCCTCTAGGCCATACCAGTGTGGGCTTGAAAGGTGTGGTTCACACCTACAGCAAAGGCTTCAGCCGTTGGAGATGACCATGCTGCATCGGGGTCCACCACCCCACTCTTACTTTCTTCACCACCATCCACTAGCCCAGTTGGACCAGAGACCCCCTTGGTAAGTATTTAGATGGTTTCTATAAGGTTTTTTTTTTGGCAGAAGGCAAAATTATGTACCACTTCCTTATCGTTTCTCTTCTATTAAAGAGAAATAGATCTAGGCCAATAATTCATGTCTCAGAAAAGGCCTTGTCAACATGGAGATGTCCAAAGTGTAGTTCTCTTTAGGTCTGACATGCTAGTACAGAGTCCATGCTTGCCTCGATACCCCTGGAGACAGTGAGACAGTGAACACAGACACCCACTCACCCACCCCCCCAAATACCCCCCCCACACACACAGTTGCTAGCTGTCTTCAGTAATAGATAAATATCAGTCCTCTCAGGACTTGGGGTGTGTGTCTGTCTGTCTGTCTGTCTGTCTGTCTGTGTGTCTATGTGTGTCTGTTGTCTTGCATGCTTACATATTCAGGACTGCAGATGTTAGACATAAATCTTCTGTGAACTCTTCCAGAGTGGTCTATCTTACTTTTTCAGAGAAAGGGTCTATAATTGGTCTGTAAACTTGCACAGTTGGCCTGGCTGGCCGGCCAGTGAGCCCTGGGGTCAAACTGTAGCTGCCTTCTTAGTGCTGGGTTGCAAGCTCTCATAGCCCCACATTACTTTTTATTATTATTACGAATGCTGGGTTATTGGACTAGGCTCAGGTCCTCGTGCTTGCCTGGTGAGCACTTTATAGACTGAGACTCTCCAGCCTTCATTTAGGTCTTTGCTGCAATCTTGGTGCATTGTCTGTCCCCCGTAACCTGTCATCTACAGTTCTGTTCTTTAACCTCGGTGTCCCTTCATTGGTTGTCACCTGTAACCTGTCATCCACAGTTCCACTTAGTACTTGTGTACACTGCATCCCAAGCAAGGCTGCATAGCTGAACCAGCTCCACAGTTGCACCGGCTGTCTTGGGGTCTCAGGTGAATTCCAATTGGAAGTAAAGCCTCTGATTTTGCTCCTAAAGATCACTTGAATTCAGAGAAAGGTAAAAAAACACAAAATACCACCAATAAACACCATTCAGTGCTATAGAAATGTTTGGATCAGAGCGGCTCAGTCCTCTGCTGACTATCAGCACCAGCACACAGAACAGCCCAGCAGACACACACAGCGGTGTGTGTGACTCCAGTGGACATTCCTGCCCAACTCCGGAGCACCGCAGAGCCCTGGGCTCATCTCCATGACACAAAACTAATGATGCCCAACAAGACCCGCTGCATACCACTGGGAAGATGAGTCTAAAAGGCTTTAGGGAGAAGCACAGGATCTAAACTTTCCACACCTGAGGTCTGAAACACCTTCTGTTCTAGTGAGGAAGTTCACTGTGGTCAGGTGTGTTGCTGTGAATGTGGCAGAAAGTTCACAGATGTCTGTCCTTAAGTCACCGTCTTGGGCCCAGAAGCTGAGTGTGAGAATCCAGACACTGTTGGAGGTTGACAATTTTGAGTCACTGGCCTTTATGCCCCCCAAATGAACTAATCTGTTAAAATCACAGACTCCAGTGGTGCAGCCCAGCACAGGCTGAGTAGCCAGCACACAGTCCTCTGTCTCTGTGATCTCCACGTTGACCTTGCTGTCGGATGCTGTTCATACTCCTTGGTGTATCGCTTTAGGTCACATTTCAGGCTCTTGGCTTTGGGAAAATGATTTTTCAGTCTGAAATACAGCACTGAAATGGCGAATGTGAACAGTTCTGATGTCAGAAGTGACAGAAAGAAGACAGATCGGGAGAGGCAGCCGTGTCTCTCGTGTATCGAAACCCCTGCCCTGCCATGCTGACTGTCTGTACTCCTCTGCAGAGGCGACGCCAGCTCCTCCCTCTGCCCGGTGCTCAGGACCCGAGGCTTCTGTCTGCACAGCTCTGTGCTGCTCTGGAAATTTTAGGGTGGCCACTGAGATACGTAAGGCCACCGTCATTGTCCCAGTGCCAACAGTGATTTCATATTTACTGTCCTTATTCTGTTCTCCACAAAGCATCTAAAGGAATAGAGCAGAGTGACTAAGATGTACAGAAAGTTTCCAAATGTCTATGTGAGGCCCTGAGGAAGTGTGGTCTCTGCACACAGGGTTTCAGAGACACCTGGAGTGAGAGGAGGCACACCCTGAAACCCCAACTCCCTTCCGTCCTCATTCCCACAGAAAGGTTCGCACTCCTCAGTCAACCGGCACATTCGGCAAACAGCAGCCATCAGGGCGCTTGTCATCCCAGCACCCAGGAGACTGAGCACAGAATAGTGATCCCTAGAACCTTGAAGAAACAGGCCATACTGCTCACCTTCAAATCAGGAAATCAAAACAGCGGTCTCTTTTTTCCACTCCCAATAGGAATATGGATCTTTGCTCACGCAGAGCAACATGGTGTTTGTTTGTCATCAGGACACAGCCTCACCTTAGAGATCAAGTGATGATGACAGAGGTAGGAGGGGGTGTGTCCTGGAGACCCTAGTGGATGCTGGACCCAGGGATGCTGCTAACCTGCCTCAACACATCAGTCCAAGAACCAGGAAAGATTCACGACTGTGTCACAAACTGCTCCAGAGGAGGGTGTGCTCAGAAACCCCGTGTGACAAACTGATGTCTGGGAGGACACCTGAGTTCCTGCTAAGACTGACTTGTCTTGGGAGTGGGGAGGAGCTGAGGGAGTTTTATTATGATCTTGAGGGAATGTCTTCACCTTACAGAATATGAAAAATGGAAAACAAAAAGAACCCATATTCTAGATGAGCCTTGATATAGGAACTGCACAGCCTGGGAAATGCAGAGTGTGGGACCTGAGCTCATTCCTGAACCTGTGGGACAGGGAGGTGACGTGCCTACTCAGCACACACAGCCTGTGACAATCGTCATGCCCAGGTAACCCTTCCCCAGGGCCTGAGCTATGGAGAGCCATACACATCTCCTTAGGTGGTCCACAGACCTCTGGTGACTCTGTAGCTACAGGGAAAGCTAAGCTCTTTGCTGTATCACTCAGCAAGCTATAGAACGAAGAGAATAGGAATCTGGGCTCTGTCACACACCAGCAATAAACTGTGGCTGACTGCTTGATTGGAGAAGAGGCAGTCGAAACGCTCACCGATTTGGAGACACTCTGCTTACCTGCCAGCTTGTGTCTAACAGCTGGGCCAAGTGAGTGCAGGCTCGAGAACCAAGTCGCCTACTAGGAAATTCCTGAGTCATGACAACACCAACTTTGCTACCCCCACACAAGGACAAGCACTTGTGTGAGCTGCCAAAAACCTGATTAATAAGATGGCATTGTCAAGTTCCGTACTGTCCGCAAAAGTGAGAAGCATGAACAGGAGGGCAGGTCGAGTGAGGGACCAGTCACGGGACAGGAGATGGAAACTCAGGTTCTCACATTAAAATCTTGTAACATAGCACGAAGGCTTCTTACTCATGTCCTTGTTCCTAAGTGGTTGCTTCCATTTCTAGAGTGTTTCTCCCAGTTTGATATAGAACAGGAAAGTTTACTGTTTGTTTCCACATTCTGGCTAGGAGCACTTAAAATTTACACTCTCTCTTGTGGCAGGAGACTGACATATTGCTGCCCAAGAATGGAAAATTCCCAAGCCTGGCATACCCATATGGTAGTAAAGTAGGGACTCTGGGTGTCTGTGCCCCTGGAAAACGTAACATGAAGGAGCTCGTGGGGAGCATTTAACTTAAGGAGCAGACTTTACAAACAGCCCATTTATTGAGATTAGCCCCGGAAGACTGGAAGCAGCTATTAGTGGCTGTGCACACATCAGAGGGCTTTGCTTAAACATAAACCCAGCAGTCACCACACAGGCTTCTCCTGATGTCACTGAGGTAATGAAGGAGCACCTAAGCTTGGAGGGAGCACAGCTCATGCCTTCCACAGTGCAGTCCCTGCTAGAAGCCGAACAATGCTAGAGGCATTGTGATGGCGGGCAGTGCTCCTAACTCAGTATCTATCGTGCTGATGTGTGCAGGCACACCTGAGGGACAGCGAGGAAGGCAAACTCAGTCCCTGTTGTCTAAGGATGTCTAGGGCTAGGGCCGAGAGGCAGGAGGAGGAAGCACTCCTCTGAGAGCCACGAATGAGCCCATGTCCCCAGCTCTGCACACGCCTGTCTTGGACATTGCTCAGGAGTCAGGTGTTGAATTGCAAACGTGTGATGCACTGTGAAGGCAAACTGGCCAC
>NW_004949098.1:110310-145915 GCF_000317375.1 Microtus ochrogaster | reverse complement strand
CACTTGGGCAAAAGGTGTGACGTTAACTGTTATAAACACAGAAAAGGGCACTGGGACTTTTAAATTTGCCACATATGATTGCGTGCAAAGTACCCTTCTTTTCAAGGATAGTGAGACTTTCCTCATTGATCTCCAGAGGTCAAACATTCTGTAGTACCTGGATGGCGCTGGGGGCCTGAGCTCCAGGATTTAATGTCGCTATCTTTCCCATCACCAAATAAACGAGGGGTTATGACAGCAAGTTACCTTTTGTGTGTCCGGAAGATTGTCAGCAATGCGTTGCTGAAGTAATGCCCACAGTGAGCACTGGGATACAGGCTTGCCATCCTGCAATTCAGTGGCAGAGGCAGGATAGCAGCCACAGACTTGATGGCACAATGACACACTTTAAAACAATTTTCATTGGAAAAGAGGATTAAATCAATGCTTTCTTTAAACATGATTTTATAATAAATATTTACACCAGGAAGAAAATCCTTTAAAACATGATAGGGTTTTATTTCCTAGGCCAGGCTTGCTAGGAACTCATGATGCAGCAGAGACTAGCCAGGAACTAGTAGCAACTGCGATGTTTTGAATGAAAATGGTCCCACAGGCCCATAGGGAGTGGCTTTGTTAGGAAGCGTGGTCCTGTTGAATAGGTATGTCCTTGTTGGAGGGGGTGTGTAACTAGGGAGTGAGTTTTGAGGATTCAGAAACTCAAGTCAGGCCTAATGGCTCACTTGCACTCCCTGCTGATCCAGATGTAAAACTCTCCAGCACCACGTCTGCTTGCATGCTGCCATGCTTCCCTTCATGACGAAATGGACCAAACCTCTGTAAACAAGCACCAATTAAATACTTTCCTTTATAAGAATGGCCGTGGTCATGGTGTCTTTTCCCAATGACAGGAATAAGAAGACAGTGACCCAGCTACCTCAGCCCCCAAGTGCTGAGGTGACACACGTGAACACAGTCCTGGCACTGACACCACTTTAGAGTCTGTCTGGAGGCTCACAGCAGGGAACACAGTCGCTCCTGTTCCCTAGACATCAAACACAGCCCCGTTTCTCTCTCCTGAAGGTCCAGTTCTAATCGTAAACCCCAGGTCCAGGAGGGTTGCACACTGAGCCCTGAGTAGGACACCGCTGCCTCTCCATCCATGCCAGCCAAGACAACCCTGCTCATGGGGCGGGGGTGACAGATGTGGCAGCCAATTCCCCTCACACCCAGCGCCACTGCGGAACAGCACTAACCTGGAAATGCTGCTGAGGAGAACTGAGTGGGGGCTGCCACTGCAGTGAAGCATCCCAAGATGCTCTGAGGGCACGTGTCTACACAGAGCGCTTTCTCTGCTTCTGCTGAGGTGCTCTGGGAGCCCCTGGTTTCCTTCTATTCTGTGCTCCTAAATGCTCGCTACCCCAGTGAGTGCAGAGCACAGCCTGCTGGTTATTCCATGGTAGAAGGTGATGTTATGGAGTTCGAAACCCTTGGGAAAAAGACTACAGGCCCAGATCAGATTATAAATAGTGAA
Organism: Microtus ochrogaster; assembly: GCF_000317375.1. NCBI lineage: Eukaryota > Metazoa > Chordata > Mammalia > Rodentia > Cricetidae > Microtus > Microtus ochrogaster. Next base: position 144,402 of record NW_004949098.1, on the reverse strand, counting down.
ATGTATTGAAGTTGCTAGCAGGACAAACATCTCTGAGCCAAACTAGAGGATGCTGTATGATATGGGTGAGGAGAGGATTCTTATTATATTTATTTATTTATTTTATACCCTAACCATGATTTCTCCTCCCTCCTGTAGTAAACTTTCTTGTCAGACTCTCTTCGGATCACCAACCCCCAATTAGCAACACAGAGACTTAATATGCAAGCTTGACCTTTAGCTTAGGCTTGTCTCCAGCTTGCTCTTGTAACACAAATTAAGCTGCTTCTATTAATCTCCATTCTGCCATGTGACTTTGGCCTTTCCTCAGTACGGTGTGTCCACCATGCTCCGAGTCTGCTGCTGAAAGCGCCGCACCTAGGTTCTTCCCTCGCACTTCTCTTTGCCTGGAAGTCCTGCCTATTCTCTCCCATCCAGCTACTGATCACAGTGACAGACCTTCACACAGTGTAAGCAGATACTCCAAGACACTCTCCTCTCCTTTGTCCACTTTCCTGTGTTTGTGCTCAGAAAGTGGCAGACCTCCCATGGATATCAACACAACATGACCTATCAAGTTGAGGTAGGCCTAAGCTCTTCCCCTTGTATTCAGGCTGGGCAAGGCAATCCAGTATGTGGAACAGGTTCCCCAAAGCCAGCCAAGCGGTACAGCCCTGCTCCCACTGTCAGAGTCCCACAAGCAGACCAAGCTATATAATTGTCACATATATGTAGAGGGCCTAGGTCAGACCCACGCAGGCTCCCTGGTTGTTGGTTCAGACTCTGTGGGCTCCTATGAGCCCAGGTTAGTTGATTCTGTGGATTTCCTTGTGACATCCTTAACCCCTCTGGTCTGTCCAATCCTTACCTAGGGATTCTTAATTGAGAAAGCTGCAAGAAGACCTGGAGTGTCTGCCCAAGCAATTCTAGAGCTGTTCTGTTCTGTCAAGATTAGATATGATTAATAAAAACCCTGAGACAGACATTGGGGTTCAACTGAAGGTCAGAAAAGACAGTCAACCACTGGCTCTGACCTCTACCTCTATCTGAAATGGTGATCCAGCCTCCAGGAATATCAGAATGAGACTGTGTCTGAGAGCTGTCTCCTCCCATTTTATATTCCTCTCTAGGACTGGGATTAAAGGCTTGTACCTCTACCGCCAGGGTTCTAGTGTGGCTACTGGGATTAAAGGTGTGTGCCATCGCTGCCTGGTCTATAAGGCTGACCAGTGTGGCTGTTTTACTTTTCCTATCCTTGGGCAAACTTTATTTATTAAAATAGAAATGAAATGCCGGTACAGTCAAAGCAACCTCAAAAAAGTCCTTGAATATCTGTACAAGCAGATCACAGAAGGCAAAAAAAAAAGCAGTCATATCTCAAGAAGCAGACATTCATGCCTCTACATTTCTGGGTGGGGTTCTGGTGTCAGGGCTACTTGGAACCTTTCTTCCAAAGACAGGAGTGAGAAACAAGTGTCTAGTAGGAGCCAAGATAGATACCTAGCACAGAATGAAGTTTCTCTAGCTGTCGCGGTCTCCATTGCCTTTAGATCATATGATTTAAATTATTGATTGGTGCTAGGTACAGACTGGTACTGAGCATATAGAACTAATATTTTAATGGAACTAATTTGTTTCTAATGTAAATTAGAAATGAATTTAAAATTTGGGGGCTACCTTACTCATTGATGCAAGGGATGAACTAGCTGGGGCAATGTTGGTGGTGAGGACAAGGGAGAGATGGCAGACTGACCAACCCTGCAAATACCCAGGCCCAGAACCGGGGTTCTGAGTAGACCCACCCTAACATCCACCCCATCTGTGATCTGCTGGAGCACATGAAGTGGCCCGTCCTGCAGACCCAAAGCTGCAGGATCCCCACAACACAGGACAATGGCAGGATATCCAAGAGGAGTCCCAGTGAGGGGCCAGTATCGATAGTGTAGCAGAAACCAGAGGACTCGAACCAGACCAATGACTTTTTGCAATGAACACTTGCAAGTAAAGATACATAGACAAAGTGTTTACTGAGTGACTCACTGTGTCACACTGCAGCTGCCATGATAAAACTTTTCCTTTTTTTTCTCTTAAGTTTTATTTTATTTTGGGGGTGGTGGTGGTGGTTGCAATGGCAGAGGGCTGGTTGAAGGGACAGGAAATGGAAGGGATCGAATGGATGTGAAAGAAAGAAAAAATAAACAGAAACTTTAATAAAATAAAAAATAAAATGTGGGGGCTGACTACAACCCCAAGGAGGAGTAAAATAAAAGGTCTAGCTATGGCAGTTAAAAGGATGATAAGCCATAAATTGGTACCAAGTAGAGATCTCAGCACGCTCCTTTGCGCTTGTATCTAAGTTCTTCTGAACCATGTCTAATGTGTTTTGAGCTGTTGGCGTTCAAACATTTTTCACCTTAAGTGACATGGGACCTCATTCTTTTTGGAAAAACAACTCTCCATCTTCAATGTTTTTGTAAATTTGTCTCTGTCAGGGGAGCAGAGCCCCGTTTTCTGAGCTGTCCTACAGAATCCATGAGGTGTTGTAGAGCTTGATTATCGAGGACCAGCCTCAATAAAAACACTTCTTATCAGGGTAGGGGCATGGGAATTTTAGAAATGTAAGTAAAGAATATGAAGACGCATAAAAATAAGACAGAAAACATAGAATAATACCAGGAGGGTATTCCAGTGATAACCGAAACCCCGAAATCTGCCGGCATTAATTTTTCCCACAGTTTTTATACCCAGTGTAAACTGGGGGGGGGGCAGAGAGAGAAGGTAACAAAGGACTTTATTAACATGATACAAAGGATAACTCACACAGTCAATCGCTTTATCACTTTTGAGACACCAAATCCTTAGCATTCTGTAGTCTAGGTAGCTAAGGTGCTCTAGATCACGCATCCTGAAGACCATCCTTCCCCAGGTGACCTCATGTTACAAAAGAAGGAGCAGAAGTATACTTGCGTATTCTCACTACCTGTCAGGATGACATGGAGCTATCTTAATGTCAAAAGAACCAAGCAATTACATCCTGAGTTGGTACGTACAAACTCTCGGATCATCAGACAGAGTGGGCCTCCATTTTTTGGCCTCTACACTTGGTCTACTTCATTACTTAAGGTTTGAAAATTTTGGTCTTGAATAATTAACACTGGTGTTCCCAAGTCATCCCAAGCATGAGTGGTCCCTGCTGTCATGAGGAGGGCTTTAGCCAACATTGCTATTGTTTTCCTTCTAACTATGGACCTTGGTGGGAGGTTTTCTGCAGGCAGTAGTTTTCTAGCCTCCTCTCAGGCTGTGTGTCTACTTGGGAAGGGAGATAGGTGCGAATACAGAGATTTCCTCCCTGAGGCTCAGCACTAGATGTCCAGCCATCACACATCTAGCGAGGCCGAATGTACAGGCCCAATCTGTCCCTAATGGAGCCAGAAAATACATTCCATCCTAGAACTGCCATGAACCAGCACCAATCCTCCTGCTCCAGCCACCTGGGAGCTGGAGTTTCACCCGTGAGCCCAGACACTCAGCTAAGTAAGTAAGCACCAACTCAGGATGTAATTGCTTAGTTCCTTTGACATTAAGACAGCTCCATGTCGCTGTAATGTATTTATGGAAGCTCATTGTTGTCATTGCTGAGCTTCACCAGCGTTCACCAGTCAGAGAAAAAGCAAACACTAAAGGTGTCTTTCCTGATAAGCCGGTCCTCCCAGTCACACCCTGTCCCAGCTCAGTTTACTTCCTGGTTTATTAACCTACGTGTTCACTAAATCCTCATTTGCCCTGCACTGTGAAATTCCCACCCTGAGTCTTTTTTACTAATTTATTTTTTATTTTTATTTTTTAAAGAAAGCTGTCTTTTTTTCATCAAACATTCCAATCCAAATTCCCATTCCCTTCCTTCCTCCCACTCCCTCCACATGTTTTCCCTTCAGCATTCAGTCCCCATCACCATGGTAACACGTCAATGCTCCACGTTCTCCATTCCTTGTATTCTAATGTTTTCTTCCCTCATATTTGTAATTTCTCTGTAGTTTCCAGGTCCAGGAGGCCTGTGCCTTCTGTGAACAGCCCAAACTGCTTCTCCCAGAGCCTCAGCCTCCTTGCTGCCAGCTGCTCCTCTCTCTTTAGTTCTCTTTAATTATGCAGAAGACGCCAAACACTGGCAGTGTTGCTTTATTTCCTGAAACTCCTTGATTCTCCTGCCTCTGGCTCTGAAAGCCTGAGATGTGTGTGTCACCAGGTGTGTCGCCGGGCTCTGACTAACCTCTTTAAGTTAGTCTCCAGGGTTGTGAAGCTATCTGTAAACTGTTCATTAAAAACGGGTGAGCTCCTCTACCAGGAAGGGGCCCGTCTTTGTCCTAGTGCGCAGCGTCAGAGGGAGCACAGCTGCTCCTGTGCCCTTGACTGCGGCCAACAGTCCCGCTCTGTCAGGGAAAGGAGACTTTCCTCTGCCCCACAGTGTCAGGGAAGACACACATACAGCCATGCGGCAGGAAGGGACTCATATCTGGTAAAAGCCAGCCAGGCTCAGCTTCTGATTGAACAGTGGCAGATGTGGTTTCCATGCTCCTAAAGACTCAGTACCTCAGAGAGCCCCGAAACCTTTCAGCATGTCATCTCACCAAGGAAGGTGAAGACACGTTTAGTGAAAGAGGAAACGCTCTTTCCCGTGTGACAGCCCCAAGAAATGTCAGAGCCAAGACCACAGTTGGGCCCCAGACTGTGGTTCAGAGCTTTCCCTTTTATCCCACATTGTTTTGACTCTTCCAAGTGTAGGGGTTGCCTAATAAATTAATGTAAAGTTTCTTTCCCTTCCTTACATCGTCAGGATGGGATATGAATTCAGTACTAGAATTTGGATAATGGGGTGGAATATGGTTTCTTGGGTTCAGAATCAAAAATCATGTGTGGCCGGGCGGTGGTGGCACATGCCTTTAATCCCAGCACTTGGGAGGCAGAGGCAGGCGGATCTCTGTGAGTTCGAGACCAGCCTGGTCTACAAGAGCTAGTTCCAGGACAGGCTCCAAAACCACAGAGAAACCCTGGCCCGAAAAAAAATAAATAAATAAAAAAATAAAAAAAATCATGTGTGTCCAGGATCAGAGATACTGAACACCGAGGCAAATTTTGTTAGTCAGCTCCAGGGGAACCCCAAGACTATCAGGTGCTGTTGGCTGAGAGGCAGAATAATGTGATGGAGCAGGTGAAAGCCAATAGGAATCTCAGAAGCGTGTATAAAAGGGACAGAGTGGACACTCTGCAGGAAGGCTTGAGTAGGCCTACATGGCTGCCATCTGGGCAACTGAAAGCACACAACCCAGACATGACAGTTCCTGTTTCCAAGACTCTTAGGGAGAGTGTCACATGTTTACAAGTGGTCATTGATCAAGTCCTTTGTCATTGACCCGTGATAGTCACATTCATATAGCTAACAGCAGTATATGTTATATGGACAGATAATGTCCTTGTTGGGAAGGAGGGGACCTCCACGCTGAGTAAAAACAGCCATTCTGAAAGTTTGTCATTCAATCTGATTTTCAAACCAACGGTGACTTTTATGGCCCAGAGGCCATGTTGGAAAGCTCTTTTAGTGGCCCAAGGAGTAGCTCAGCAGTTAAAGCACAGACAGCTCCTCCATGCCACCTGGGTTCCTATGCCAGCCACCATTAGCACATCCACAAGTCCCAAAGGATCCAGTGCCCCCTTCTAGGCCCTTTGAATAACAGTCACACGGTGCACATCCATATGTATGCAAAAAAACCCCACAAACCTCTAAACATAAAGGGAGGAGAAAGGGGTGGGGGAGCTCCTTTGGGGGCTCAGTTGAGGAGAGAGAAGTTCCCTAGATGTGCTGTCCAGGGTCCAAGGCTCCAGTCTGCAGGTCTCTTGTTTCTTCTCCTTGAGCCCTGCCTTACTGTGGCTGGGCCGGATCAGGCCATCCTTGCATCTCTTTCTTATCGGTTCTATTTTTCTGCCTAACTGGAGCAATTGTTCCACGGCTGAGTCTTGGCTTCACGTTCTTTGCACACTCACGGAAGGGCCTATGAAGACGAGCGCTGCACACGGACACCCTCATCCGTCTGCTCTAGTTAGGTTTCTCGTGCTGATCATGAAGTAGGACTCCTAGTGTGTTTGCGTATGGAGAGCTGGCAGCACAGTACAGGGCCTGAAGCGCTGTGATAATTCCAAACTTTGTTTTTGTTTTTAGCTCAGCACCACACTTCAGATGCCTGTGGCTAAAATCCACAAAGATTCCACGTAGCCCAGGCTGGGTTTGAACTCATACAGGTCTTCACCTGCTCCTGGCTTTTGGGTGCTGGGATTAAAGCATGTGAGAACACACCCTCCTTTATGCGGTGTCTCTGTATGTCAGAGTCATCTCTATTTCCTGTGTTCTCATGGAGACCAGGAGAATGCACAGCTGCCCAGGTCAGGGTGGGTGGGATAGTAAGATCCAGCTCAGTGTGGTGTGACAGACAGCCCTGCCATGAAAACACTGAGAGATCTTAGAACAAGCAAGGTTTATTGCCTCACGGTCACTTGGCCCTGTGCATTTTTGTGCTGTGACAAGGGAGGGTGTCTAATGCAAGAGACACTCAGTGGAGCAAGGCCCTTCTCCACAGCCTGGACAAACAGGAGAGAGGGGCCTGGGTGTGTGGTTCAGCTGATGGTGTGCTTGCCTAGTGTGTACAAAGTCCTGGGCTCTGTTTCGATTCAAAATGCTTGGTGTGATGACATGTGTTCCAGAATCCCAGTGTTCTGACCATCAGCCAGAAGTTTTAGCCAGCAGTCATCTGCCCAGTCATTCACTGAATGAATTCACTGCCAGTCGTTTATTAAAACAATTCTGGCCTTTCATTCAGCTTGCACAGATCTTAGTTGCTCTGGATATCACCGTGAGTGGATGGGAGGCACTTTCAGAAACTATAGACTAGTCTATAACTTATTGCTAGTGGCGAGCATAATTTTCCCCATTCTGCTCTGGGACTCACTCCACTGCTCTGACGTCAGATGCCCTGACCTTTGGTTCCACTTGTAGGTGAACCGGAGATTCCATAGCAGGCCCAGGAGCTGTGGGAATCTTGCATTCGAGTTCCTCTTTTCTCTGGTCTCTCTGGTGTTTGCTAGAACATAGAGCCGTGCTGTGCACAGCTGTCATGGCACCTGCCGTGTGATACCAGTGGATAGGTGGGCTGACCCAGTTTTTGATAATTGATGGGATGGTTATAAACACTAGCATGTGCTTCTTTCTTCCCTGTATACACTTAGAAGGATGCTCACATCACAACATTTTCTATCATAGAAGATCAAAACCATACAAACAAACAAAAAAGCCCACCTTGCAAACAGGCAGATGTCTATAACTATTGGACAGGTTAAATGAACTATGATACGTTGACTTATAATCAATATCAATGAAATACTCTTATGCTTTTAAAACTAATATGGATGTTAATGTGTATATAACATGTATATATGTGTGTATAAGATATGTATGCAATATGTATATATGCACAATTTGGGGAAAATGTAGTGTTTATAATTTGCACAAAATGATTACATACATGTGTGAAAGTAAATAGTATGAACAAATGTCTACATTTGACTATATTGTAAAGAAAACACAGGCATCTGTGGCAGGGTGGGAGGAGTGCACCTTTGTTCCTGTACTGCAGCAGGGAGCGCTACCAAGCATACCTGCACTACTTGTCTTGGGCTACAGAGGGCGCTGTTGGGACCAAAGCCAGGCTGACAAATCAAGCTCTTCCGCAACCTCCACTCACGTCATCACAGTGAGCCATACACCTGCAAACTAGCGATGACAGGACAGGGAGTTCCTTGCTGTGGAACTAGGGGTATCTTCTGGTCGTCCGGAGGTCGACGCTCTGGCGGTCGAGTTCTGACCTGCGGGATTAACAGGGACCCGCAGTCCTCAGGTTGCTGTTTAGCTGCACACGGTGTGAGGGAGGGATTTAGTCCGAGCTGCAGCCACCCTTCCCTCTGTCGCAGCTGGAGATGTTCCGTCACTTCCGGGACTTCTTGGAGGCGGAGGTGTCTTTTGAGGGAGATTCCCTGTCCTTTTCATTGGGTGAATGTTCGATTTTGTTCACAAGTGCTGGTGAACCCTTTAGTTCTCGCGACCGTCTGCTCCCCTTCCCAGATTTTATCCACAAGTAAGGAATAGCCGAGCCAAGCATGGCCAGACCTGCCTCTCTCCACCCCAGAATTCATCAAATTCTTTGTTTTATCTCCACAAATGAGCAATACCTAAACCCCAGGATGGACAGACTGCCCTCTCCCCGTCCCCGGACTTTAGTAAGTCCTGCGTTTTATGTCCTGGGTGTCCTTAGGGTCTGGCAGCATCTCTCCTTCCACACCCTGGTGCAGAACTGGCCTGACCTGTTGAGACAGAGTCCTACGCCGTGTGTTGTCCATTTATCTACCCTCATTTCCCTCTGATGCATTTTTTACGCAAAAAAAAAAAAACCCTAAATATAGTGACTTCTTTAAAATTCACTTTGAAATGCCGTGGGGAGACAACTCAAATATAGAGAAAAAGGACTAAGAAGCCAAGTCCTTGTCATGGCCTGTTGTAACAGGCTCCACTCTTCTGAGGTCCTCTACGTCTCCAGCGTGGGTCCTTGCTTCTCAGCCCTCACTTTCATATACTGAATGAACCCTGCTTACTGTAATTCATGCTCATTCCTCCACAGTTCCCCCCTCATCCTTTGCACACCACTAGATCACATTCCCCAAATCTTCACATTATGTGTTCATAGCAAGCATATGTGTATGCATATATTTATATGTATATGTGTGTAGATATTTAACCTTAGATACCACATATGTGAAATACTACATGACCTATTGTGTTCCTAGTAACATCCCTTGTTACTGCCTCTCCTTTAAGAAGACCCTTTTATTCTCTGACATAATCCCTCCTACTTCATGTCCTAAATGTCCCCTTAGTATTTCATGCCAGGCTGTGTTTTATCAGAGACACAGAATCTGGCTAACCACAATCCTTTGTAGCAAGTGGAAGATATCATCTCTTGGTAGGCAGAGGATACCTAGGGCTCATGATGCTGATTGCAAAGTTCCTTTGCAGAAAGTGAGTGAAAGTTAATTATGTATTCTTCCATAAATCTATGCCACTATGTAGGATGCTGATTCCCAAACAAGTGGCTTTCCATTTTCCCTTCACCGATTACTGTGGCATTGTTTTCTGACCCAGCCGAACCCACTCTCAACATGGGTGGGTACCATGAAGCCAGCTGAGAACCACACGGGACAAACAGGCTGAAAATTTTCCTTTGGGTCTCTCCTGGGACTGGCATGTATTCCTCTGTCCTTAGACATCAGAACTCCGGGTCTCCTGGACTTGTTGTGGACTTAAGTTTCCTTGAGTCCTCTGGTCTCTGGCCTCCACCTTTAGAGGTAGACTGAGCCAGGCTACCAGTGTTCCAGAGTCCCCACCTTGGAGATGTCTGTTGTAGAAGTTAACCGTCAGCCATGGTGGGCCAATCGCTCTACATGCAGCCCTGAAGAACTGAGTTTAGGTGTCAAAGAATGTTGCTGTCATCCTGTGGAGCCATGCAGGGACTTGTCTCAAGGGGAGAACTACATAGAGTCCCCTCTATGGAAGTGTAGGCATAGGACGACCTCTTGAGAACCTCGGACTGCAGGGTGATCAATGAGCACTTGCAGCCGGAAAAGCTGTGGTGCTGAGACTCCAAATATGAGCGCCTGCTGGACTTGCCCACCAAGGTCGTAGCAAGAAGGCTTTGGACACAGGTACAGTCATCCTTTTCATGATTTTCTCTCCCCTCTGAAATGGAACTCAATACCTTCTCCTATGCCTCCATTAGTGGATTTCCCAGCCTCGAAGATGAAATGAGGACCACTCTACACAAGTCCTTTCCAACTCGGGAACCAGAGGTGACTTACCTGGCCTTGTGAGCATAGCACATTTCCAGCCTGAGTGGATGATGCTCATATGCTGGAGGCCAAATATTTTAGAATAATAGTTCTTTACCCTGAGTGACTGATGCTGACGCACTGGGACCACATCTTTCCTAATGGTATGTGCCCCAGCATGAGTCTTATCTTCATAGGCATCTTCTAGGTCACGCACCTGTAGTGGCTTGGTGGGTAGGGTTTTATTTACTAGGCTTCAGTCTTTGTGGATGACCCTGATGTGTTGGAGGTTACCTCCTCACTGGGATTTTTCTGCAACAGCCACCACTAACCTAGTTAGACCAGAGTCCACCTCAATGATATCAATAGACAATTGTTTAAATTTTTTCAACTCATGCCAGCAGGCAATATTCTGGGCCAACTCCTATTCTTGGTTCTTGTGCAGAGAAAGAAAATATTTAGACTTCTGTGCTCCCCTGCATACTCTGAGAGTCATGGAGCACAGTCACCACACCCTTATTGAATTAGCATATAGCTGTCTTTGGGAATGGCTAAGCCTAAGACCCCCAATACCCTACTGCTCTTTCGTATGCTGTGTGTGTGTATTTGAGTGTGGAGCATAACTATCAGCTTCAAATGTCCATCTTCAGTTGTGGCCTACTTTATATTTTTCTGGGAGAGAGTCTTTTATTTGTGTTGAAACTCACTGATTGGGTGAGCCTTGCTGGCCAGCAGGCACCAGCAACCAGGCTGTCTCTTCCCTCCCTGTGCTGTGACGACAAGTGGGCGCCACCCTCCTGCTTTATCACCAGCACTACCATCATCATTGTTGATACTTGGGTTCTGGGCCCAGAGGTCAGGTCCTCACGCTGCCTGGAACGCACCTTATGGACCGCGGATCTCTCAGGCCTGGAATCTTGAAGCACCTTCATTGTCTGTACTCAGTAACCTGTCACCTACGGCTCTATTTAGTAGCTTTGCCAACATGTATACTCTATATCCCAGGAAAGGCTGAAGGAAGCACTGTACCTGCTGATTGGCAGTCCCCATTGAATTTGAACTGAAAATAAAGCCTCCGTTTTTTTTTCTGATGAGCATATGAATTAAGTGACATTTTAAACAACACAAAATATCAAGTAAACTCCTTTCACTGGGGGTTTGGAGAGGTATGATGCAGAGCTGTTCAGTCCTGCTGACCATCAACACTATCTTACAAAATAGCCCAGCAGACAGCTACAAATTAATTAGTGTGTAGCTGCCAGCTGTATTCCTACCCAACACAGGAGCACTTCCCATCCGTGGGTATTTCCCCAGGAGCTAAAACTAACTATTCCCAAACACCCACTGCTCCCTGACTATATCTGAAAATTTCATATAAGGGTCTACCAAAGTATTGAACATAATCCCATGAAACTGAAATTCTCTTGCCTTCAGGTCTTCCTGTTATGTCATAAGATTATCCAACAGTCTGGCTTTCAGACTGTTATGGAGTGGGATGATTTGAGTAGATTCTTACTTGTAGATTTAGTCTTTTTGAAGTCAGTGTATATGCCAAGCTCCTCCACAAGAAAATACAATTTTGTCCCCTAAGAAGGTATTACTAAAGCGTCTAGCTTGTAAAACCTATCTAGGATGCCAAGAGAGTGGATCCTTCTGTGAGCTCCACAGAGAAGCTGTGTGTTATCATATTAAGAGCACAGTAAACAGATGTGCCACATCAGCATTTGGGTCTGCTAGACCTGATTGGTCAGGGGGACAGAGCCACAGCAGTGTGACAACTGCATCTGTGGGTGATGGGTTAAGGCTGGCACAGTCTCCCTTTCCATCCAGCAATCACTCCGTCCATTCTCAGAGGTGTGTCTCCGCCCACAGGGGACACAAAATGAGAAAGACTCAAGGCCCTGCCTGCAGGAAGTTAGAATCTAGCTACTGACAAATGATGGCACTATCAGAAGTGATTTCAAAAATATTGAGGATAAGAAGATCTCTGGGAGTTTTATGGGGGTTGAATCAATCTGACTGACTGGACAGGAGCTGGAGAAGCCTCAAGGAAAGCAGAAGGCAGACGCTAGGGCTAGATGGAAGCTGACAAAGCTGTGGGTAAGACATTAGAAAGTGTTTCTCAGAGCACATAACAGGTAGTAAGGAGCAGTACAGGGAGAGAGGACTTGGGAATGGGGAGAAGGTCTGAAGGCCAAGCCTTCGAGCACAGCTCTATAGTTGCATTTTTCTTTGGGCTGCCAACCAACTCCCAAATAAAGACATAGAGACTTATTATTAATTATGAGTGCCTGGCCTTAGGCTTGTCCCACTAGCTCTTACAACTTAATTTAACCTGTTTCTCTTCATCTATATTTTGCCTCAGGGATTTTTGCATTTCGTTTATTCTGTAAGTCCCACTCCACGTCTGGCTGACTGGCCCCTGGTGTCTCCCTCTTTTTCTCCCTCATTCTCTCTCCCTTTTGAGCCTAGATTCCTCCTCCTACCTACTTATTTCTCTGTCTGCCAAGCCTGCCTATCCCTCCTCTGCCTAGTTAATGGGGGTCCAGCTTTTTATTAGATCAGTCAGGTGCCTTAGGCAGGCAAGGTAAAACAACAACACATTTTACATAATTAAACAAATGCAGCATAAACAAAAGCAACACAGTTTTACATAGTTAAAGAAATATTCTGCAACATAAACAAATACAACACACCTTTACATGTTAAAGAAATACTTCACAATGCAGCACTCCATTTCTTACAGGTGTTTGAAGATGGGTCGCTAGATTTTATGAATGACCAAGTCATCTACTAGGCACAGCACTCATGCTGACCAAGCTCCTTTCAGATTCCTAATCCAGGGATGAGGATTCAGTGACCTTTTTAAAAAGTCGGTCACTGCTTTGCATGGGGTACTAAGCGTTTTAAAACTTCCAAGGAAGTGCAGCCATTGACCTCTAGTTCACAGGATACTTCAGATCTCTACAGAACCCTTAAAAGGTGAGGGATCTAACTTCCAAATTTTCAGCAAACTGACCTGGCTTAAGTTAAACACCATTTTTACACAGCAGTCAGGGGTGGCAGGGACCTTGAAACGCCACAGAGTTGTTGTTAGGAGCCAATTTCCTCCTAAAATCATTGCAGAAACCATCACCCTAGGGGAGTCTGCAGAGAACCTCACACCCCTAATTATGTTAGGAATTGTTCTATTGACAGAGCCTACCCCACACCCAAATTTGCTGATGGAGAGCTATCTGGAGAGATATCGGTTTGCAGAACCCACCCCACATTCCAAACTACCTAGGGAACTAGGTGTGGCAACTTGTGACTTCTTGGCCTAGAGTGACCTGACCGAAGGTAACCTCCTGGCTACGTGACCAACGTGAACCACGTGGCAAGAGCTCAGACCCCTGTGCCCACCCCCCAACTCCATACCCTATATAAGTTGTACCCCTTCTCTAATAAACTGAGGCTTCGACAGGAATCCCAGCTTGGCCTCCTTCCTCTTTTCTAGCTCATATCTTACAGATAGCGCCTCTCCGGGACCCTGGAATAACTGACCTGCCAGACGGTTACCAACCCTAGACTGGTGACCCGTCGAGGCAATTACAAGTTGTGGCAATAAAAATGGCTCCAGCAGTATCTCTGCCATGAGGTTGGAAAGCTAAGGAATGGGCTGGATCCAGCCATCAAAGCCTCGGCTTTAATCCTTTCCTTAAAGACTCATGTAGTCAGAAAAAGAGAGATATACAGTAAAGAGAGGTTCCAAAAAAAAAAAAAAACCTCTAAATGGTTTACAGCGTGTTTAAAAATATATACAGGCTTAGCCGGGCAGTGGTGGTGCACGCCTTTAATCCCAGCACTCGGGAGGCAGAGGCAGGCGGATCTCTGAGTTCGAGGTCAGCCTGGTCTACAAGAGCTATTGCCAGGACAGGCTCCAAAGCTACAGAGAAACCCTGTCTCGAAAAACTAAATATATATATATACAGGCTTGAAAAAAAAGTTAAAGTTCTTAAAAGTAAAAAAGAAGAAAAGGAAGTAGTTGGGTGTGGTGGTACACACCTTTAATCCCAACACTTGGGAGGCAGTGGTAGATTGACCTTGGAGTTGAACTCTGTGACTTCAAGGTGTGGTAGCACATGCCTTTAATTCCAGTGCCCGGGAGGCAGAGATGGGTGAAACTCTGAGAATTCAAGGACAGTCTGTCCTACAGAGTTATTCCAGGACAAAGATATACAGAAAACCTGTCTCAGAAAAGTAAAAGTAAATATAAAAGAAATAGAGGTTAAAATAAAGCTGCACAAATATGAAAAATACAGGGAATCTTGATACTGTACGCTATCATGCTCTCTTTGAATTGTTTGAATGCTGAGGAAGGAGCAACAACTGCTAAAAGATATTTATTTATAAATGCTGCTGAACTAATCCAAGATAGATATTTTAAAAATACCTTGACTTCAGAATTTGGATCTAAGGATATGATACTTTGGAAAAGAGATTCTTCTTTTGTTTTCACAGAGGATGAGACCCTGTGGATTGTGTCTATCCCAATATGGTATGATGGACCACGCCCTCCTGAAAGATTGCTGTGAACACCTTCAGAAAATTACTTCATTCAACTGCCAACTGAGCTGAACTTAGCAGACAGGTTATACCATGAAAGACCTGAATAACAGTGCCCCCATTCAGCAGGAAGCAGTTTGGAGAGAAATAACTGTGCCCATATTCCCAAATATTGTTTATAAATGTACTTTTACATTTAAAGGGGGATATGATATAGATATGCATAATTTGCATTGATATGGATTTTGCTTTAGTGATTTAAATTTAAGGTCAATTTTGTTATATGTATGCATATTTCTGCTCTTGATTAAGGTATTGTGATTGTATAGTTCATTTAAAAATGTAATGTATATAGGTTGTTAATGGATAATCATTGATAATAGTAAAAATTGTAGTCATGTTAGTTAGATTTTCTAAATGTGCATAGATATATTTCAGATAGGTATTCTTCATATCTTTCAAAGACTACAGAATATGGCATTTTAAATGTTTAGTAACTTAGGGTTTTTCATGACAATGAGACACATCTACTCCTGACAGCACCAATCTACTTCAAGAGGATGATGGGCATCGAAGAGGCTCCTTATAGAGTTTGATAGCCATTTGGCAAGAAACTGTTCTTGCCTGGACTGTTGCATAAACTGGACACAGAGAACCCTCAGAGAGAGGACTGCTGAACTTGCCTAAAGGTGAGATGATCTTTCGTTGTTCCTGATTCATGAAAGATTTTGAGAGACATTCTGCAGGACACAGCAGATAGTGACTGAACTGTCTTTGAAATTTCCTGCTTCATGGAAATGTCTGCTGGAAACTATGGGCCTGTTGGCCGAAGATGGATGCCCCAATGGTACAGAGGAACTATGGGTGACCGTCCAGGCAGCGAGATGTCTCTGTGATTTCTAGAGTTTTGTAAGTTGCTTACTTCTTTTTTAATTAGGTAATATTATATCCTTCTGGAGTCTTTGATGGAGTTGAAGAATAGATAGTTATAGTTTTCCTTTGTCATTATAAAAGATAAAATAGATATAAATATTGTAACTGTAATTCTTGCTTGATAACTGTTTTGTTATATGTGATTTTACTATGTTAAAATGAAAGCCTTTCTTTTTTGTTTAAACAGAAAAAGGGGAAATAATGTAGGTGTTGCTTTCATTGGTTAATTAATAAAGAAACTGGTTGGCCTGATAGGTCAGAACATAGGTGGGTGGAGTAGACAGAACAGAATGCTGGGAAGAAGGGAAGTGAGACAATTGCCATGCCTCTCCTCTCTGGTCAGATGCGATGAAGCTCCAGCCCAAGATGGACGCAGGTCAGACATGCTGAATCTTTCCTGGTAAGACACCACCTCGTGGTGCTACACAGATTACTAAATATGGGTTAAGCAAGATATGAAAGTTAGCCAAGAAGAGGCTAGATATAATGGGCCAGGCAGTGTTTATATGAATACAGTTTGTGTGTTGTTATTTCGGGGCATAAGCTAGCCAGGCGGACAGGAGCCGGGCGGCAGGAACACAGCCCGCAGCTCCTACTACACTATTACTATTATTTTGGGTTTTCAAGATAGGGTTTCTCTGTGTATCTTTGGCTCTCCTGGAACTCACTCTATAAACCAGACTGGTCTCGAATTCACAAAGATCTGGCTGCCTCTGCCTCCCATGTGCTGGGATTAAAGGCATGTGCCACCATACCTGGTCTATTATTATTATTTTATTAATATTATTATAAAAGCTTAGATCCAGTGTCTAAAGTTCAGGTCCTCACACTGTTTGACAAGAACTTTATGGACTGAGGGTCTCTTAGGCCTACACTTTATCTTTCCTGGAGTCTTGGTTCCCCTTCGTTGTCTGTCTCAGATAACCGTCATCTAAGTTCTGTCTGTAGCTGTGCTGACATATATGTTCTGTATCCCAGGCAAGGCTGGCAGTAAGCATTATCCCTGTTGATCAGCAGTCTCTAGTGAATTTGAATTGATAATAAAGCCTTCAGCTTTGTTTCTGAAGATCACCTGAATTCAGTGACATTTTAATACAAAATACCAAGGAATAATCTCCTTTTCCTTGGTACTTTAGAAATGTTTGGGGGCTGGAGAGATGACTCAGCGGTTAAGAGCACTGACTGCTCTTCCAGAGGGCTCGGGCTCAATTCCCAACAACTACATGGCAGCTCACAACTGTCTGTAACTCCAATTCCAGTGGATCTGGCACCTTCACTCTGACATACATGTGGGTAAAATACCAATGCACATAAAAACAAATAAAATCTTTTAAAAAGAGAAACGTTTGGAACAGAGCACCTCAGCTCTCTGCAGACCATCACCACCAGCATACACAACAACAACAACAACCTGACAGCAGTGTGTGTGTGACTCCAGTGTACATTTCGGTCCAATGCCACAACACCACAGAGCCCTGTGCTTATCTCCATGAGCCAAAGTTAACTATGCCAGCAAGGCCTGCTGCATATGACTAGGAAGATGAATGAGCACAGAAAGATTTAGAGAGAAGCACAGGATCTAAACTTCCCACATCTGAAGTCTGAAACACCCGTCCATGTTCTGGTGCAAACGGTCACTCTGGTAAGGTCTCTTGCTGTAAATATGGCATAAAGGTCCCAGGTCTCGGTCTTTAAGTCAACTTCTTGGACACATAAGGTCAACCTGTGAGAATCCTCCACATCACCATTGGTGGTTGACATTTTTGAGCCACTGACCTTTATGTCCCCAAAAAGACGTAGACCATTAAAGTGACCGACTTCCATTGGTGACCACAGCGCAGTCCCCGGGCACAGGCCAAGTAGCCGTCACACAACTCTCCTTTCTTTCTGCTCTTCACACCAGCCTTGTCTGGCAGGCACTGTTCATACTCCTTGCTGGACCTCTTGTAGGAAGTGGCTCTTCGGGTTCTCTGCTTTTGGAGAAATGACATTTATAATCTGAGCTACAAAACCAAGATGGAGAAATAGAATGGTTTAATGTCAGAAGAAAGAAAAAGAAGACAGGTCGGGAGAGGCAGTCGTGCCACACATGACCTGACTCCAAACCTGTCATCCCGTTCCTCTTTGCTGCTCTTCTCCCACCCGGTGATCAGGATCTGTGGATTTTGTCTGAGCAGCTCTGTCTGCACTGGAGTGTTCAGGACACCCACCCTGAGGATGTTCTTTCTCACTGCAGCGGTGGCAGTTGTTCAACATCTGCTGCATTTCAGTACTTTCTCAGTAAAGAGTTAAGGAAAGAAGTCAGAATGACAGATGTACAGAAAATGTCAACATGAGGCCCTGAGACATGACCTCTGCATGCAGGGTTCCGGGGTGCATAGAGTGAAAAGAGGCACACCTTGAAGGCCCTTGTCCCCTTACTTTGAAATATGAATTTTTTCTGTGACTATATGTGGAAGATTTAGCGTATGGATATATGACCTAAATCAGTGGATGTTTGAAAGTATTCACTTTCCTTTTAGCTTAGTATCCCACTTCAGATAGCCCACTTCCATATTATACCTATAGAATATATAGACACATATATGTATACTTTTATAAGCCAAACAAGTCTCTATTTTATCTACATTCTCATGGGAATCAAGAGAATCCCCAGCCACCACAGGTAAGAGGGCACTATAATAAGATTGAGAGGACTGTGGCATGGTATTCATCATCTTCTTATCATAAGAAACATCTAGATAGCTAGCTTATGAAGAGAAAGCTCCCCTAGTGCTGGAACTTTCACATCAAGGCAGTTATGGGAGGATGTCATGGCAAGGGACACTCAGTAGAGCAAGCTGCTCACCTCGAGACTGGACAAAGAACAGGAAGTGATGTTGGGGATGTGGCCCAGCTGGTAGTGGCTGCCTAATATGCATGAAGTCCTGGGATCCCTCTTTAGCTCTTTATAATCCAGGGGGTGTGATGACAGATGCCTGTAATCCCATCAACTAGTAGGTGAAGGCAGTAGGATCAGAAGTACAGACATTCTCGGCTATATAGCCAACTCGGAGCTCAATGGGCTGCGAGGGTCCTAGCCTTTAAAAAGATGAGAGTGATCTGGTGTGGTAGTGCATGCCTTTCATCCCAGCACTCGGGAGGCAGACACAGGTGGAGTGAAGTCAAAGCAAAGCAGGTTTACGTAGCACGTTTCAGGTCAGCAAACTTACACAGTAAGACCCTATATTGGAAGAGAGACAAGTGGGGGAGGGGATGGGCTGGCTCTCCCTATCCCTGCAATGATGTGCTCCCAATGACTGGAAGCCCTGACCAACTTTTTTTTTTAATTAATTAATTTATTTATTAAAGATTTCTGTCTCTTCCCCGCCACCGCCTCCCATTTCCCTTCCCCTCCCCCAACCAAGTCCCCCTCCCTCGTCAGCCCAAAGAACAATCAGGGTTCCCTGCCCTGTGGGAAGTCCAAGGACCACCCACCTCCATCCAGGTCTAGTAAGGTGAGCATCCAAACTGCCTAGGCTCCCCCAAAGCCAGTACGTGCAGTAGGATCAAAAACCCATTGCCATTGTTCTTGAGTTCTCAGTAGTCCTCATTGTCCGCTATGTTCAGCGAGTCCGGTTTTATCCCAGGCCTTTTCAGACCCAGGCTAGCTGGCCTTGGTGAGTTCCCGATAGAACATCCCCATTGTCTCAGTGTGTGGGTGCACCCCTCGCGGTCCTGAGTTCCTTGCTCATGCTCTCTCTCTTTGTGCTCCTGATGTGGACCTTGAGATTTCTGTCCGCCCTGACCCACTTTTAAAGATTCCATCACCTAGTAGCAAAACTAAGCTTGAAAGACACCATGATAATTACTTTTTCTGTTGCTGTGATAAAAACGCCACAGCCAAGGCAATTATGGAAGAAAGTTTAGCTGGACCACAGTTCCAGAAGGTTGGAGTCAATAATGGCAGAGCAGAGGCATGGTAGCAAGTGGCAGGATGGGGCGAGGAACAGGAAGCTGAGAGCTCATATTCTGAACCACAGCATGAAGTGGAGAGTGAACTGGAATTGGAGATGTTGTTAAATATCAAATCCTCCCCGTGTACCATACTTCCTCCAGCCAGGCCACACCTCCAAGTCTTCCCCAACTCCTGTACCAACTGGAGACCAAATGTTCAAATGACTGAGACAATGAGGGATATTTGTCATTTATTTTTTATTTTAATTAATTTACTTACTTATTTTGAGACAGGATCTCACTCACTGTGTAAACCGGGTTGGCCCTGAAGTGACAAAGATCTTTCTGCTTCTGCCTCCCAAGTGCAGGGATTAAAGACATGCACCGCAGAATGCTCCCACAACTCCATGTGTGCGGTAATTTAAATAAGAAATGTTAGCTGGGCATTGTGGTAGCATCATTTTCACTGAAATCCAATATCGACACATTATAATATCTACTTCCTGTGTTCAATTCCATTTAAACAAATCCTGGCTGGCCCTGGTCCTCAGTTTCTGTAGTCAGCTTCTCAAGTGATTTCCTCTCCACAGTTGTGGCACCTAATTCTAGGTGCATGTGGTTTCTGTATCCATTTTGTGTCCTACTGCCTGACTGAAGGTATTTCTCAGACATAAGAGTTTCCTGATGGAGTGTGAGTTCAGGTAGAGAATCCTGTCTTCTACTAGTAAGGACACTTTAACTTCTCCCTTTTTTTGTATCCCCTACATTTTATCTTCTTGCTTTACTGTTCTAGCAAAGACTTCAAGCAGTATGCCAAGTGAGAGTAGAGAAACTGAACACCCTTGTTTCGCTCCTCATGTTAGTGGAAATGCCTTAAGTTTTCCCATGTAGTGTAATACTGGTTTATTGTATATAGTCATTAACATATTGAAACACATTCTGGGCTTCTCATGAAGAGAGTTTAAATTTCATCCAAAGTTATTTCTACATCTACTGAGATTACTTTGTGATTTCTGTCTTTCAGTCCATTTTTGATTTTATTATATTCATTGACTTGCATGTGCTAAACATTCCCTGCATCTCTGGGATGAAGCCTACTTGATCGTGGTAGCTAACCACAGTTTTGATGTAATTTTCTTGAATTCACGTTACAAATATTTTATTAAGAATGTTTTTGCATCTGATGCAGAGATCCACTGCTAAGCTCCGGGCCAAGCTCCTCGAGTCCAGTCCTAGAGAGGGAGGAGCAATAATATGAGCCAAGGGATCAAGACCAGGATGGGGAAACCCACAGAAACAGCTGACCTGAGCTCACTGACTCTGGACTGACAGCTGGGACCCTGCATATAACCAAACTAGGCCCTCTGAATGTGAGTGACCAGTTGTATGGCCTGGGCAGTTTGTGGGGCCACTGGCAATGGGACCGGGATTTATCCCTAGTGCATGAACTGATTTTTTGGAGACTATTCCCTATGGAGGGATACCTTTCTCAGCCTAGATACAGGACGGAGAGCCTTGGTCCTGCTTCAAGTGATATGATAGACTTTCTTGACTCCCCGTGGGAGGCCTCACCGTCTCTGAGGAATGGATAGGAGGATGGGGTGGGGGGAAGATAGAGGGAGCAGAAGGAGGGGAGGAATTGGGAACTGAGATTGGTATGTAAAATAATATTTTTTTTAAAAAGATTTTTTTTTTTTGCATCTGTGTTCATAGTAGGCCTAAATTTTCTTGGGTCAATTTAGGGTGAGTTTGTTCTCACCAAAGTGTGTGCACTTAGGCAACTCTAAATTAAAAGACCAATTTGGCTTTTGTATTCCAGATAAACTTGCCACTTTTGTGTATTATTTTGCTTTATAGGCATTTGTCCTGTTTATTCTTTAGGCCACATATAAAAAATTCTTCATAAGCTCTGAACAGGCATTTCATAGTTTAATGCCAACTTGGAATGTATCTAAATATGTTTGCAAACTTCACCCTTTTAACTTCTCACTTTTCTTTTTCAGAAATTTACTAATATTGACCCACTTTTTAATTGTGGGAGAGTTTTAGAATTGTAGATATAGACGTATTTAAAATTGTTTAGAATATGACTGTTCTCAAAATGTCAAATGTTCTTTTGCTCATTAATTTACTCATTCTTTCAATAACTCTGACTTTTCTGTCAGCTTACTCAGATCTACAAGCATTGTGAATATTAATAGCAGTGAATATAAGCTACTTTCAGTAATTTCAAACAAAACGTTAAACCTTATTTAAAAATTTGCTATCATAAATTTCTACAGTCGAACGTGGGACTAGTCCACTACTCTGACTACAAGTGTCCTGTACTTTGGTCTCCCACTTGTAGAATCCAGAGATTTTCCAGTAGGCACGGGTCCTGGGTTATTTTTGGTGTTTACTAAAATATAAAGCCACGCTGCCCACAGCTTTTGTGACACCTGATATGTGATACCAGAAAAGCCGGCTGGAAATGGAAAAATGGGCCAATACCATCTTTGACGATTAGAGAGTATTAATTTTAAAAAAGTGTTTACATGTGCTTCCCTCATTCCTGTCTAGGAATTTAGACATACTATACACCTATAGGGATATTCACACCACAGACTTCTCTGTAACAGAAGATCAAACCCACAGTCCAAACAAACAAAAACTCCAATCAGGTCAAGGTGGCCCATTCCCAACTAGAAAAAACATGTATTTAAATAAGGAGAAATATGTTGTATAAAACCTTTGGTATATTTCTTTTCGACGGCAAAAGGCCACACCTGTGTGAGAAAGTAAAAACCATGAACAACATACAAAACGTTTGTACGTTTGAGGACTGGTGAAGAAGCAGGGATGGGGGTGGGGCAGGTCTGCAGATGAGTACGCGCGATACCGGTCTCCAGCTACTGGCGGCACTGTTGGAACCGAGGGCTGGCGCCGTGTGACGTCATCACGGCGGGCACGACGCACGCGAAGTAGCAAGGCGTCGGCCACTGCGCGTTCCTGCGAGTGCGCTCTGGATCCTTCGTCGTCTCCTGGCGGCCTTGAGGTCGCCACCCTGGCCGCTCTGGCCCGTCTGGCGTTGGGTGGGCGGCATAGCTGCGCCCACATGAACCAGCGGCATTACGGCCGCAATGGTCGCGGTCGGAGCCGAGACTTCTCTGGCCGTGCCCCACCGAGGAAGAAGGGCAGAAACCACGTCCCGGAAAGGTATGGCGCTTTGGTTCCGGGCTGAGTCGTTCCGGCTGCCGTGGCGGCCTAGTGTCCTGTTCGCAGCGGCCTCGCTCCCTTCCGCCTCCCAGAGTCCTCCGCGCCGAACCTCCCCGGCCCCCGCATTCTGAGGTTTCAGTCTCGTCCCGGCGGGGCTCTGTGTGTGGAGCTCGGTCCGGCGCGGAAGTGCGCATCGGGGCGCGGCTGCCCGTCTGGGAGTCGCGGTCTTGAGAGTGTGAGCATCCGGTCTGAGCTGTAGCCACCCTGCGCTCTTTCCTGGCTGGAGAGGGTCTGTGGCTTCCAGGACTCTGGAGGCGGCGCTGTCATTTGAGGGAGGCCTCCCTGCCCGTGCCAGTCGTTAGGTGTATGATGTTGCTCACAGGTGGTGTGAACTCTTCTTGCCACTGCCGGCTCCCCTTCCCGTATTTCATCAGTCGGTTGTTTTATCTCCACAAATACGGAATAGCTGAAGTCAGGCGTGGTCAGCGTGGCCTCTCCTCTTCCTAGAACAAATCTTTTATCTCCACAATTAAGCAATTGGGAGATAAAACCCAGGATAGACAGACTGTCCTCTCCCCATTCCCAGATTCAGTAAGCATTTATCTCCACTGAGGAGTGACACCTGACGTCCAGAATGGACGTAATGCCCTCTTTGCCTTCCCAGACTTGAGTAAGCACTGAATAATTTTCAAAGTCTGTCAGCTTTCCTCCATCGTCGCCCCAGTGCAGAACTTGTTTGACGTGTTGCAGAAGACAGGTGTCCATTTTTCTACTTTTATTTCTTTCTAATCCATTCTTCTTTTTTTTTTTTTCCCGAGACAGGGTTTCTCTGTAGCTTTGGTTTCTGTCCTGGAACTAGCTCTTGTAGACCAGGCTGGCCTCGAACTCCCAGAGATCCGCCTGCCTCTGCCTCCCAAGTGCTGGGATTGGAGGCAGAAGCAGGTGAATCTCTGTGAGTTCAAGGCCAGCCTGGTCTCCAGAGTGAGTTCAGGAAGACTCCAAAGCTACACAGAGAAACCCTGTCTCGAAAAGCCAAATTAATTAATTTAAATAAAATAAAATGCCAACTCTTTGTCATGGCCTACACACTAGGTTTCACGGTTCAGAGGTTCTCTGTGTCTCCAGCCCAATCTCTTGCGCTCAGTCCTTACTTTCTGATCTTCTATACTGGATGAACCCTGGTTATTTGTAATTATAGACAGAGACCAACTCAGCTGTGAGTCTTTAGGCTGCCCCTCGGCATGCCTGAAGTTCAGGTTGTCTATTCGTGTAAGAACTAGGAAACTTCTCCATGTTGAATTGTCACTCGCGTGGAAACCGCAAACACTGGGCACTGAATCTGAGGTCACAGCCAGTGTGTAGGTATTCATTACTCCTGGCTGGTTTTAATATTTTTAGTTACCACACAAAATGTGAGTCTCATTGTGACACTCTACATGCATGTCATTATTCTTTGCTCACACTGATCCCTACACATAACCTTCCCCTCTTGTGCCCTCCGCCCCCTTTAGTCCCCTTCCTCTGACACAATCCCCTTCTGCCTTCCTGTCTGATATATCACCTTGGTATTTGATGTTGGGCTGTGTTTATCAGGGGCGTGAAAGTTCTGGCCATTTTGGTTTTAGGAATTTCTTGTTTGTGTTGTTTGTGTCTGTTTTCAAGATGGAGACAGGATGAAGAAAGTGTAGGTTGTTATTTGTAGAAAGAGAATAGGTTGAGTAGCGAAGGACAGAGCAGACATTCTCATAAAGGGACTTTGTGTGTGTGCTAGGTGCCCCATTGTTGTGTTGGGAGGCAAGGCTACGTTCAGTTTGACTAGCAAATACTCTGTCATAGGTGGAGAGATTATCTCCCTGTTGGACAGCGGATGCCTGGGACCCGTTTCATTGCTTTCAAAGTTCCCTTGCAAAAGGTAAGTGAAAGCTACTGCGGGGTTTTTTCAGAAGTCTAAATTCCCCATGTAGAACACTGGCTCTCAGCCTGGTTGCTCTCTAGTTTCCCATATTATGTCACTACTAACATGAAATGAGATTCACAGAGCAGTAAAGTCTACATCCATATCTCATTTTAAGGAAAAGACAGTATAATGCCCTAACAATAATATGAAGAATAATTGTAACCGTTTTGTGTTTTGTGTCCACTTGACTGAACCAGTAGTTGAGTAGCCACTGTGTTGATAGGGCAGTTCCTCCGCTGGGAATCCAGTAGAACTTGTGGGGAATTGTTTGTGAAATGAATTTTAGTTCTGAGGCTTAGACAGATAGGAACAGGCTTTTGCTTTTTCTATACCTCGTTAATGTTGACTAGGACATTCTGAAGTCATTCAGGCAGCGACACAAACACAGAAAT
The DNA here is from genome assembly GCF_000317375.1 of Microtus ochrogaster. Classification (NCBI taxonomy): domain Eukaryota; kingdom Metazoa; phylum Chordata; class Mammalia; order Rodentia; family Cricetidae; genus Microtus; species Microtus ochrogaster. The sequence continues at coordinate 119,544 of NW_004949098.1, read as the reverse complement.
ATGTATATCAAAGTGAGTTCTCCCCCCCTCACTGGAAGAGAGGAACCTGCCCTTGTTCTCATTGTGTGTGTATCTCACGGGGCTGGAATAAATACAAACTGTGTGCAGGACTTGAAGCAGGTTTGCTCTCTCTTACTTTACTCTGACAGAAATTTGAAGCAGAGCTTATGCCAGAAGAGTACTTTTCTCCTTTGGATCTTTTTAATAAAATTCAAGAACAAAATGAAGAACTTGGATTGATAATTGATTTAACATATACTCATCGCTATTATAAAGCAGAGGTAAGTAGAACCTCTAAATGAAAAAAATAATTTATAGTAATTTAATAACTTCCATCCTGTGCTGATGTAAAAACTAAGCTTCATCCATGGGTAGTAATAATTTTAAAGGAAAAGCAAAATTTCCCTAATTTCATGTTGAAATGAGACTGGAGGACGGGCGTGGCAGTGAATGACTATAATCCAGGTCTTAGGAGTCTAAGGCAGGAGGATCACAAGTTTAATGCCAGCTTGGACTTACATAATTAAGACTTAACAACAACAGCAGCAGCAGCAACACCACACACATAGACACACTCACTAGATCGGAGACATGAATTGAACTGTAATATTGAGTGGTTGTCACTTAAGTCTCTTTCATTAGCAAAAGCTTTGTAACCACTGAACATTAATTCACCCGTCTCCCACACTCCAGACCCCTAGTAACCTCTTGCCTGCTTTATAGTATGAATTTCTCAGTTTTAATATCTCATTCAAGTAGCGTAATGTAGCATATTTAAATTTTTAAATTTAATTAAAGTATTCCATCATTTCCCTCCTCCTTCCTTTAACCTCTCCTAACCCTCCTTTTCAAATTCATAGCCTCTAACACTAAATTATTGCTACATGTATATGCAAATAGCTATACAAATGTAGCCTGCTGTTGCTTATATGTATTTTTTTAGGGCTGACCACTTTAGGATTCTTTTATATCTGAAGACTAATTCTCCATCTCTCGGTTGTTCTTAATTACCTGTAGTTCTTCATCTAGGATAGGGCCCTCTGCAATTTCTCCCATCCATGTTGGCATGTCAGTTGGTGTTATTGTTCAGGTCTTGTGTGAGCACCCATATTGTTGAAATTTCATGGGTGGAGCCTTTTCTGTCACATCTCTAAAATATAATCTTGCAACTGACTCCCTGGTCTTTGGACTCTTTTACTTTTCTACCTTCCTCGTCTGAGATGTTCTCTGAGTCTGAGATGGAAGGATTGTGCTTGCGATGTATCAGTTGGGGCTGGGCAGCTTACAGGCAGTTGTTCTCTGCGTTTGACTAGTTGTGGCTTTGTGTAATAATCTGTGTACTGTAGGAGGAAAAAAGGAAGTATCTTTGTGTGAGAGTTATACTTATTAATAGAGAATTTTTTTTGTTTTTTTTTCGAGACAGGGGCAGCTCTGACTGTCCTGGAACTAGCTCTGTAGACCAGGCTGGCCTTGACATCTCAGAGATCCCCCTCCTCTGCCTCTGAAGTGCTGGGATTAAAAGCGTGTGCCACCACCACCCATCAAGTACATTTTTTTTTCTTTTCGTATGAGTGTTTTTGCCTGCCTGTATGTATGTACATTGCAGATATAGTCTGGAGGCTGTGGAGGCCAGAAGTCGGCATGATATCCCCTAACTGACATTACAGATTGTTGTGAACTGTTGTGTAGGTGCTGGAAATTGAACATGAGTCTTCTGCAAGAGCAGCCAGTGCTCTGAACTATTGAACCATCTTTCCAGCCCTAATATCTTGTAATACTTGTCTTTTTGTGTCTGAATTATTTTACTAAGTTTGTTTCCAATGTTTATTGAAGCATATACCAGAATCTTTTTCTTTTCTGGCTCAATATTTCAGCTATTTATATATGCTGTGTTTCATTATGGCCCCTATCTACTTCACTTCTTTATGCCTTCCTTATCCCCCGTGTGTGTGTGTGTGTGTGTGTGTGTGTGTGTGTGTGTGTGTGTGTGTTGGGGGGATTTATTTGTTTTTTCATGAGAAAAAGTCTTATCATGTGGCCCTGACTGGCCTGAAATTTATTATGTACACTAGGCTGGTCTTCAACCCACAAAGATCTACCTACTTTCGCCTCCCATGTGCTGGGATTGATTATATGCGCTACCAGGCCCAGCATGTTTTGTCTTATTTTAAAGGAACCCTCAAATATCATAGAATTTATCTCTACTTTTTGATATTTATATATATGCAAAATACAATACTTTTTTCTTAATATCAGTTCTTTGACGTCATATTTTTAATCTGATCGTTCCTAAATGTCATCAAAATTGTCAGTTTGAAGTTGGTTGTCTGTCATGTCTCTTTTACTTTCTTTTTGTCCCTCTCCTGAGTTCTGTCTTGGAGAGCCAGCCAGCTGTGCTCTGATGTTAGCTGTGTGCCTCCACGTGCAGGTAGAGTCCTTTGTTCTCTGCCAGTGGGCTAGCACAACCAGATTCAGGACTGTGTTCTCCTTTCTCCTTTCCTTCCTCCCTCTGTTCCCCTAACCCTTGGTTTTCCTTTTCTTTCTTTTTCCTACATTCCTTCCCTCTCTTCCATTCTTTTTGGTTTTGGGTTTGGTATTTGAAACAGAGTCTTAATATGTAGCCCTCGCTGACCTCATGATCTTCCTGCCTCAGTCTTTCTAATGCTGGAATTACAGATATTCAGTACTCCAACTGCCTTGATTTTTTTTTTTAAACTGGAGATAGTGTCTCATATAGCCAGGACTGTCCTCAATTGCTGAGGATGTCCTTAAACTCCTGATCCTCCTGCCTCTATCTCCCAAATGCTGTGATTACAGGCATGGACCACCACACCCAGATTGATTTCCTTTTCTAGAAGTCTTTATTCATTTTAATGTGTATGTTTGTGTGCTGTCATGAGTTTATGTGCACCACATTCATGCTGGCAGCTACAGAAGTTAGAAAAGGGTGTCAGATCCACTGGAACTGGAGTTACAGGTGGCTGGAGTAGCTATATGAGTTTTGGGAACCAGAACTTCATTCTCTGAGAGAGCAGTAAAGACTCTTAACTGTGAACCATTGGTCTGGCTGCCTTGATTTCTTTAACATGACAGTTTCCAGTGTTTCTGTATATTTTGAGATGGGTTCTTGTTGTGTTGCTCAGGCTGATCGTGAACTCCTATGTTCAAGTGGTCCTTCTGCCCAGCCTACTGGGACACATGGACTATAAGGGTGTGCCACCATGCCTGATATGAGACATTTTCATAGGTGGTCATGTGTTCTTCCATTAAGGGGCATATAATCAGTGGTTGTCTCTTAAGTTATTAGTAATTATTGATGACTAACCTGTTAATTCCTTTGAAGCTTCAAAAGTTGATTTTCTTTTTTTCTTTTTTCTTTTTTGAGACAGGCTCTTGCTGTGTAGCACAGGCTGACTTCAAACTCAAGATTTTCCTGCCTCAACCTCCCAGTTGTCTAGGATTACAGGTGTTTGCCACCATACCAGGCTGTACAAGGTGAACGTTACCATTCATGTTCATTTAATGAAGTTTCTGCTTGTTTATTTACTCAGTGGTGTCAATAGGATTCTTTCCTCTTTGTAACAGCTTTCATCAAAGTAATCTCCTGGATCCCTAATACCTGCCAATATTGACTAGTGAGAATTTATTCAATGTTTTCTCTCATTACAAACTCCTTTGTGGCTGCTTTTTCCAGTTGGAGCACCGCTGGAAGGCCTCTCTTTAGATAATTGGAGCTTTTCCATTTGGCCCCTAAAACTTTTTGAAAAATATTCTTGAGAATTTCACACATGAATAATTTGTTTTTTGATCACAGTTACCCCACACCACAGCTAATTCCTCCTGGGTTGCATTACCAATGTCATGTCCTTTTTATATGTATTGCCCATTTTTTTTGTTTGTTCACCACATGCTTGAAAGTGCCTGTGGGCGGTGGAAAAAGAAGGTACTAGATTTGCTAGACCTGGAGTTACAGGTATTTGTGAGCTGCCTGATGTGGGTGCTAGGACCTGAACCCAGCCCAGGTCCTTGGCAAGAGCAGCAAGTACTGCTCTTGTTAGAGCTTCGTTCAGCTCTGACCCCCTGAGCCATTTTTATGCCCTACCTCGACACCACTTTTGCTTTTTGGGACAGGGTTTCTCCATGTAACCCCTGAAGCCTGTCCTGGAATTTGCTCTATAGATCAGGCTGGCCTTGAATTCACAGATATCCGCCTGCCTCTGCCTCTGCCTCCTGGGTGCTGGGATTAAAAGCCCAACGCCTCTGAGTTCAGAATTAGTGCTGCCCAAGTGCACATGGGTGTCATACCATCTTCTGGAACATGGCCAACTAACCAGGGCCGCAGTCCTGAAGAAAACTGACTCTCCCTTCCCAGGTGGCTCTTAGCTGACAAAGCTCCTCAGCTAGATTAAACCACTTCTTAGTCCTGATCATCTCTGATTACTTTTCTGCATGAAAGAATTCTGGACTCATCTTAACTGTTTCCTGCCCCAGCCTGACTCAGTCTTTGCAGAAGGCTTTGTTTCCTTTCGGTGGGTTTCAGGCATGTGAGTGTCAGGTATACTCATTGCTAATAGATTGACATTGCTCGGAAGTTTTTCCTGTGGACAGAGCTAGGAACTCTGTAGAAATCATGATAGTGTTTTCCAATTAAATCCAAGTTACATATTTTTCACCTAACCTATCTTTTTTTTTCTAAAATTTACACGTGTGTGTGTGTGTGTGTGTGTGTGTGTGTGTGTGTGTTGGGGGTGGCTGTATCTGCTTGTCTGTGTCTGCCACATGTGTACAGGTGCCTGCTGAGGTCAGAAGAGGGCTCCGGATCCTCTGCAGCAGGAGTTCCAGGCTGTTGTGAGCCATCAGACATGGGTGCTGAGAACTGAACTACGTCCTGGAAGCGCAGCAAGCACTCTTAAGCTCTGGGCCATCTCTCCAGCGCCTACCCTTCCTGCTTCTTTCTCTTATTTACAGCTCTTTTTGCTCAGCTCATTACTATTTTGTGAAGACACAGCAAGGTGAAATAATTAGAACTGTCCACATACTTTTTAGTCACACCATATATACCCTTATCCATGTGGAATTTGTTGTGTTTTGTATACCTAGTGACTGTCCTATAGTTTTAATGAAAATCAAGTGCTGTTTCCTGGTTGGAACAGCTTTGTAAGAAGTGACTCTTTAGTCAGAGTTAGTGATAGTAAGTTTATTAGTATCAACTTACACTTATGCTCCTCAAATCTTCATTATATGCAAATGAAATAATGTACATTTTTTTGTTTTACTTTATAGGATTTGCCAGAAACTATTTCTTACATAAAAATTCTTACAGTTGGCCATCAGGTACCTGATAATGGCACTATTCTTAAGTTCAAGTGTGCAGTTAAAGAGTTTTTAAAGAAAAACAAAGACAATGGTGAGTCCTTGTGGTTTCTTTTTCTTTTCTGTCTGATCTCTGTTTTGTTTGTTTTATTGTAATTATGTGTGTGTGCTTGTTGCTATGTGTATATGAATGCAGGTACTTACAGAGTCCAGAGACTTCAGAATCCCTCCACCTAGAGTTGTGAGCCTTCTGACATAGGTGCTGGAAAACCAAATTTGGGCCCTTTAGGGTAGATTTGTTTTCAAGTACTGAGCCATCTCTCCAGCACAGTCTCTAGACTTCTTATAGTTCAGATTTTTGATATTGTTAACATTCTGATATTAGGTATGTTGCCTTTGAAAATGGAAGCTGGTAGTAATAAAGTGTTTTCCCTTTTGTTGGCCACACAGAAACAAAACTTGAGTGAGAACTGTGTAATATAATGAAAGTGTTCACCTTTTCCTGTGGTTAAAGGCTGAGATGTGGAGGATTAAGAATCTTAGCGTCTGCAAGTTGCATAGAGACAACAGCAGACCAGAGTTAGGAGTGAAGTAGTCTCCAAGAGAACAGAACACGGGCAGGCCAGTAAAATTTCATCTTTGCCATGCATACTTCAGGTGTTCCTGCTGTTTTCCATTTTGAGTACAATTGTCACTGTTATTTATTATCAAAATGAAGGTGGGATGAAGTTGGTAGCTTAAGTACAGAGCACCTGCCTGGCTTACAAAGCCCAGTTTCAAACTTCAGTGTTGCACACACAGAAACACATTCTAGTTTCCTCTTCATAGTAAGACAAATGGCTTTGTGTAAGGCAGCTTGACCAGATGGCTGCTTCTACAGTTTGCATCATTGTATCTAACCAGGACTTTCAAGATTTCTACAACAATGAGCTTTTGGTAGGTGATTCTTGATCATGTGTTTTAAAGCCACTTTCCAACATAGCAGTGATATTTCACTAATTTGTGTTACTCTTCAGAAAATTGTCTTTAACTTACTTTTGGTATATCTTTTTTCTTGTACTTAAATCTGTATTTCCTGTTTTATAGACAAACTTATTGGTGTCCACTGTACCCATGGCTTAAACAGGACTGGCTACCTCATTTGCAGGTGAGTTGCCAACTCAAAAGCAAATAGTGTTTAGTGTGTTTGTCTGGTTACAATGGTAATGTAAGTGTACATAGAAATGAATGAAATAGAGAGCAGTGTTATCTCCACCCAGAGACTACCATTGTAGACTTTACAGATGCAGAGAGAGTGCATCTGTATGGCTTAGAGTACAGTAACCATCCAGAGTTACAATTTAATATGTGGTAGGTACCTCCCTGTGAAAGTATTTGGAGACCTTATTTTTTAAAGATTATACTGGTTTTTTTGCACACTGACAAACATGCAAGTCGTAAGTTTGGGGTATAATAAAACATCAAAGTGGTATGTGCATCTTTGAATCCACATGCCACTGACTCAACAATAATGTCACATGACATGCAGATGCTGAATTAGGGTGCGATCTGATGGTTCTTAAGGAATTGCTGTGCTGTGCAACATTATGTTTGTCCATTCAGAAGATCTTTGCTGAGATCTAGTTTGTGTGAGCATTATAGCTGCTGGTAAAGATATTTAATTTGCCTCTGAAGAAAGAAGAAAGACTATAATAATGAAGATAATAGCAAGAAGACTCTAGAACTATCACTGTCAAGTTCTGAGGAGGATAGGAACATGATACCATGATGGGGAGACTTGGACCTAACTCATCAAGAAGATAGTACATATGTATGGAAGGTTTGAGAGACTATCTGAAGGCTGAACTAGTGCTAGCTGTGTAGAGACACTGAAGAGACTAGATGAAGGCGCAGCTGGTAGCCTAGAGTAGTATAGCATACACTTCTCAGGAGGAGGTTGGTGGGCAGCGCAGCAAGTGCGGCAGACAAGTGGAGCTCTTCTGACAGGCAGGAGCCAGAGTTAGGCCATACAGAGCAGTGTTTTGGTCTGTTTGTTTCTTGTTGTTGTTGAACCTTTTTTGGGTATATTGAATCCATCTATTTCGGCTGAGTAAAGAATGCTCTAGAGAGGTAGAGGCAAGGAGTCATTGGTTTTTTGTTTGAATTGAAGTATAACAGTTTCTTGGACCAAGATGTCGAGGGCATTTTGGTGGAAGGATGTGGTTGTCAGGACCCTGGTGGTAGATTGAAGTGAGGATGAGGGAAGAGTGGGTGACAGTGGTGGTAGCTCCTGTTTCTGACCCATCCAATTGGCTTCCCAGTATTTCTAGCTATGTTACTATTTTTCCCAGTTGCTTTATATGTTGTTGGTTCCTGATGAATACACAGTAATATTAAGGAAGCCTCCTGTTTTTTAGTTCACAAAGCATTTTGATGAAAGTGACTACTGAATCTGCCTTTTAAGCATTTGCCAGTTTGGTCATGAATTTCCTTTATTGTTTATATTATCATACTAATGTAAGTACCTTTATTAATAGATTTTTTTAAAGTTGGTCAATCTTGGGGTAGTCTTTTTCTATGGTCATGGCATGCCATTCTGTAACTGTTGGATTAGATGTGTAGTATTTTCTTAGGATTTATGTCTCCACTTGTAAGTGAAATTGGACCTGTTTTGATTTTTGTTTTCTTTTGGTATATTTAAGTGACCCGACTTATGTTGTTTTGTTAGATATTTGATTGATGTAGAAGGCATGAGGCCAGATGATGCAATTGAATGTAAGTATGGGGGGGTGTCACCATTTTTCCCTTCCTATAAAAGCTAAAGGTGGAAGTGTAGAGCCACTTTTCAATTTTTGGAGAACAAAATGCATATGATCCAATATATGATGCCAGAAAGACAGTGGAGAGAGAAGGGAGGAAGCTACCTCTTGGGGCTGGGGATGTGGCTCAATGGTAGAGCACTTGCTCAGCGTGTGTGGAACCCTGAGTTTTATCTCCAGTACCAAAAGAAAGAAAAATAATAGCACTATAAGGTAGTCTTGCCAACCGCTTATGAAGGAACATATCTGCAAGCGATATGTGAGATACAGCAACCTAATGACAGTCAGTGAGTACGAGCTTTGGTTTGCTTTCCTGGGTAAGATTTCTTTCTGTGCAACTATTTCTAAGTTCATCTTCATCCACTCCTCAGTATTCAACAGCTGCCGGGGGCACTGCATAGAAAGACAGAACTACATTGAAAACCTGCAGAATCGTCGTGTCAAAAAGTAAGTCTTCCATTTTGCTAAGTGAGATTTTGGTTAGGGAAACTTCTTTAGTATAATTCAAGTAGCACATTATCCAGGCATCTTGTCCACTTGCTGAGCATTAAACAAACAGGAGTAGGGGAGTTGAGGGCCTCTGTTCACACACCAAAGGACATAATTGCTAAACTGGCCACTGGAACTGTAATCTGGTGACACCGTGGGATACTTCTCTTTTAGGAAGCGGAATACTAGCACATCTAAGTCAGGTGATCTTGAAAACTCAGCACATCTTACCGAAGAAGTCCACAGCACTAAGAAGCCTGTGAACCAAGGACCTCGGTACCATTGGCCTGCTGGTTGTTCAACACCTTCCCGACATTTTCACACCCAGTCCCAGTACTCCCAGCAATTGTTCAGGTACCTGGACTTCCCCCTTTCTTAGAACTGAGATGGAAACTACTTCAGACCAGGAAAGTACATTGTAACAATGACCAGCAGTTGGTATTTTCTTTTATTGTCAGCCAGGAGGTCTCATACTGAATCAAGTACTTGGGAAATGTTCTTCAGAGGCAGTTGAGAATGGAAATTTTATTTTACTATTTTTAAATTTAGCTTAATCCAGGAAGAGTTAGATGTTGTTACTGGGAAATAAAATCTTTCACGTGTGTGTGTGTGTGTGTGTGTGTGTGTGTGTGTG